>NW_017306994.1:790548-860659 GCF_000935625.1 Nanorana parkeri
CCTCACAGCTCTCCCCGTGGTCATTACCCGCAGAGCTCCCCCCACCCCATAGTCATTTTCCCCATGGTAATTTTCCTCCGAGATCTCCTTCATGGCCATTTCCTTTAGAGCTCTCCTCCATGGCTAGTTCCCTTAGAGCTCTCCCGATGACCCTTTTCCTCAGAGCTGTCCCCCATGGCCATTTCCCTCACAGCTCTCCCTGTGGTCATTCCCGTCACAATTCTTTCCCATGGCTATTTCTCTCAGAGCTCTCCCCCCGTGGCTATTACCCCCAGAGACCATTCTCCCACCATACCCCCAATAGTAATTTCCCTCAGAGATCTCACCCACGGTCATTTTTCGTAGAGCTCTCCTTCATGGCCATTTCCTTTAGAGCTCTCCTCCATGGCTAGTTCCCTTAGAGCTCTCCCGATGACCCTTTTCCTCAGAGCTGTCCCCCATGGCCATTTCCCTCACAGCTCTCCCTGTGGTCATTCCCGTCACAATTCTTTCCCATGGCTATTTCTCTCAGAGCTCTCCCCCCGTGGCTATTACCCCCAGAGACCATTCTCCCACCATTATCAATTCACTCAGAAATATCCCCCAAAGTAATTTTCCTAATTGCTCTCCTTTATGGCAATTTCCCTCATAGATGTCTCCTATGGCCAATTACCTCAGAGCTTTGCCGCATGACAATTTCCCTCACAGCTCTCTCTATGGCCATTTCTCTCAGAGGTCTCCCCATGACTAAACCACACAACTGTCCCCATAGCCATTTCCCACAGCCATCTCCCTCAGAGCTATCCCTCATGACCATTTACCTCACAGCTCTCTCTATGGCCATTGCCCTCAGTGCTCCCTACCATGGCAATTTCCCTCAGTGGTCTCCCCCATGGCCATTTCTCTCACAGAGCATTCCCCCCATGGCACCCAGGTGGCACTCTCTCACACATTGTCTCCACCCCTCTCTCCCTGTGCCCATGTGCAGCCGGCTCTGACGGCCGTAGCCAATCGGCTGAGTGCAGCCTGTACTCCGGCGCAGCTCGTGTGGCGCACGCGGCTCATCCCCTCCCGGCCGCCGGGGAGCACGTCTGTGAAGCCCGAGCACAGGAGCCATAGCAGGGAGGGCCGAGCAGCATGTCGGGACCGCAAGGGGAGAAGCGGAGCGGCGGCGAGTCCGGGCTGCTGCTGGAACTGTTGGGGGACAAGCTGGTGACGGCTGAACGGGAGGAGGTGGACGTGCAGTCTCTTGGCTCCCGGGTCACTCTCATAGGGCTGCTATTCGGCTGTGGGATGAGCGCTCCGTGCCAGCAGCTGCTGCCTGGCCTCACTGACTTCTACTGCAAGACGCGAGAGCGCCTGGAGATCGTCTTCATCTCCTCGGACCCTGACCAGAAGAAATGGCAGCTCTTCCTCAAGGACATGCCCTGGCTGGCACTGCCTTACCAGGAGAAACACAAGAAGGTGAGGGGCTCAGCCCTGCATGGGGGAGGAGGAGGACGGCGGGGATGCCTGCCATGGGTCATTGTTGTTGTCCAGCCTGGCTGGCCTGTGTACAATTGTAGCCATAACAAGCGTCATTCCTTGTGTGAGTGGGAAATGTGGCCAGGCTGTGCACAGCCACCTCTGTACGATGAGGAGCCACGGGCTCTGGCTGGACACAGGCATCCCAGGTAGGGTCTGCTCGCTGCCCCTTTACCAGACTGGCACAGGTGTTGTCACTGTTCCCTCTGCAGAGCAGGAGATGTCAAGTACAGGGTGTAGGGGCATGATATTCAATATATGACAGAATACTGTCAGAGATTTTACACATACTAGAGGAGATGACCAGATACTGCAGACGTTCACAGTCTTCAGACATACTGAAGGAGGCAATCAGTGACTGCAAACATATATTGTAAGAGATGTTTAGAGACTGCAAACATACTAGAAGAGATGATGGGGGCTTCAGACACACTAGAGGAGACCACCAGAGACTGCAGGCATACTAGAGGGGACGGCCAGAGACTTCAGGCATACTAGAAAAGACGTTCAGAGACTTCAGGCATACTAGAGGAGGCGCTCAGAGACTTCAGGCATACTAGAGGAGGCGTTCAGAGACTTCAGGCACACTAGAGGAGATGTTCAGAGACTTCAGGCACACTAGAGGAGACCACCAGAGACTTCAGGCACACTAGAGGAGACCACCAGAGACTTCAGGCACACTAGAGGAGACCACCAGAGACTTCAGGCACACTAGAGGAGACTTCAGAGACTTCAGGCATACTAGTGGAGACGTTCAGAGACTTCATGCATACTAGTGGAGACGTTCAGAGACTTCAGGCATACTAGAGGAGACGTTCAGAGACTTCCGGCATACTAGAGGAGACGTTCAGAGACTTCCGGCATACTAGAGGAGACGTTCAGAGACTTCCGGCATACTAGAGGAGACGTTCAGAGACTTCCGGCATACTAGAGGAGACGTTCAGAGACTTCCGGCATACTAGAGGAGACGTTCAGAGACTTCCGGCATACTAGAGGAGACGTTCAGAGACTTCCGGCATACTAGAGGAGACGTTCAGAGACTTCCGGCATACTAGAGGAGACGTTCAGAGACTTCCGGCATACTAGAGGAGACGTTCAGAGACTTCCGGCATACTAGAGGAGACGTTCAGAGACTTCCGGCATACTAGAGGAGACGTTCAGAGACTTCCGGCATACTAGAGGAGACGTTCAGAGACTTCCGGCATACTAGAGGAGACGTTCAGAGACTTCCGGCATACTAGAGGAGACGTTCAGAGACTTCCGGCATACTAGAGGAGACGTTCAGAGACTTCCGGCATACTAGAGGAGACGTTCAGAGACTTCCGGCATACTAGAGGAGACGTTCAGAGACTTCCGGCATACTAGAGGAGACGTTCAGAGACTTCCGGCATACTAGAGGAGACGTTCAGAGACTTCCGGCATACTAGAGGAGACGTTCAGAGACTTCCGGCATACTAGAGGAGACGTTCAGAGACTTCCGGCATACTAGAGGAGACGTTCAGAGACTTCCGGCATACTAGAGGAGACGTTCAGAGACTTCCGGCATACTAGAGGAGACGTTCAGAGACTTCCGGCATACTAGAGGAGACGTTCAGAGACTTCCGGCATACTAGAGGAGACGTTCAGAGACTTCCGGCATACTAGAGGAGACGTTCAGAGACTTCCGGCATACTAGAGGAGACGTTCAGAGACTTCCGGCATACTAGAGGAGACGTTCAGAGACTTCCGGCATACTAGAGGAGACGTTCAGAGACTTCCGGCATACTAGAGGAGACGTTCAGAGACTTCCGGCATACTAGAGGAGACGTTCAGAGACTTCCGGCATACTAGAGGAGACGTTCAGAGACTTCCGGCATACTAGAGGAGACGTTCAGAGACTTCCGGCATACTAGAGGAGACGTTCAGAGACTTCCGGCATACTAGAGGAGACGTTCAGAGACTTCCGGCATACTAGAGGAGACGTTCAGAGACTTCCGGCATACTAGAGGAGACGTTCAGAGACTTTAGACATACTAGAGGAGACGTTCAGAGACTTCGGGCATACTAGAGGAGACGTTCAGAGACTTCGGGCATACTAGAGGAGACGTTCAGAGACTTCGGGCATACTAGTGGAGACGTTCAGAGACTTCAGGTATACTACAGGTGACGTTCAGAGACTTCAGGCATACTAGAGGTGACGTTCAGAGACTTCAGGCATTCTAGAGGAGACGTTCAGAGACTTCAGGCATACTAGAGGAGACGTTCAGAGACTTCAGGCATACTAGAGGAGACGTTCAGAGACTTCAGGCATAATAGAGGAGACTTCAGACATGCAACATGGGTGGTTAGAGACTGATGACTCAATACAGGAGATGGAGACTAAGGAGATGCTACATGAGACTGCTAGATCAATGTCATTAGAGCCTCTTTACAGGTAAATACTGCTACTGCTGACTGCCTGGGTCTGCAATGGGCCTCACAGCAAGAACCAAAGGCTGCATTTGGGCCGCAGGGTGGGCACCAGGGCTGTAGAGTATTGTTTTTTTTTCCAGCTACAAGTGACAGTGTGCTGCCCCACTCAGAATCTTATACAAAACTGATTGTATGCCACAAGATTATCTGATGCTTATCTTCAGGCAGCTGTCTGTGAAAGCAGTTATTTCTGTTTTGTTGATGACAAATTCTGTAGCTAACAAATGTCTTGTAAGGCCTCATTCACAAAGTCTATGTGCAGTAAAAACCAGCTCTTTGTACCTGTGTGCTACAGGTGTGTACAAGTTGATGACAGGCTCTGGCTGTGTGCTGGTAAATGCTGCTCCAAGTGTATACTTGCGTACAGGTCCAGATGTATGTCCCTGGACACTGAGAACTTGATCTTTGGCTTTTGTCATAGTGTTTTTAGGTTTACTGAGGATAATAAAGTATTCATTTATTTGTAGGTTTGTCATATACTGTGACCAGTGCTGAATGTAGTCAGCAAAAGACCCCTGTGTGATGATTCATTTCTAGCCTTCCCGTTTTAATGTCCATACTCATGTAAAAACCCTTATTTACTGTGTATAGATAGATAGACAGATGTTGCCTTTGGGATGCTCTCTGAACTCTCTCGCAGCCCATAATATTTAACTGTGGTTATGCAGAGCACACCCCTTTTACTTTCTGCCTAAAAGGCATAACAAAAAACATTGGAAGTGAATTCTACATATCTCGGCACCAATCTGGCAGCAAGCATGAGAGCTTTCCTCTGTCCAATGTTGCATTTGTAGACCAGACCAAACAGCCTGGCTTCTTGATGAACTGGCTGAAATTTGCACAGTGGGTGCCCCTGTTGGCACCCTATCATCTGACACCCTTCCACCCAGCATTCTGCAATCAAAAAATCGGAATCCGATGGAAAATCTTTGGGTGAACAGAAACGACAGCCAGTTAGGTGCCATGACTATCTGGCAGCGGCACACCCACCACTGTCAGTATACAAAGGACACAGCAGGAGATTTGTTAATCCATGCAGTTTTGTGTCATGAAGACTGCTTCCTGCTTCTTAACTAACCTAGATGTAAGCATAGCCCAAGCTCTATGTGACAGCAGGAGGGATGTCACTTGCCCATTTGTATTTGGTGTAAATGAACCCCTGAAACCAGAGGGCCCTCAAGCAGCTGCACAGCCTCTGAATGTAGCCTATGTATACATGGCTATAAAGTTATATAACCTTGATGGGTAAGGTCATTTATTTTTTATTTGCTTCATTTAATTTGTAATGCCTAAGATATGGAGGCTTTTAGTGCAAGAACAATAATCTTATTCCACATGCAGTCATCATAGTGATCTAATCAGAATTCAGCTAGTGGTCATTTGACTTGAGTATACATAAATCTGATTTTTTTTTTGTTTTGTTGCAACTGTCATTGCAAATGCTGAATAAGCCTAAGGATGTGTGAACCTGTCATCACCTTGGACAATTCCGGGTGAGCACAAAATGAATAAGCACAGTTTGATTTTTTTTTTTTTGTGTATTTCAATTCAATTGGTAGCTATAGTTTTACCTAAAGCTTGGCTTTCCCTCTGAAGATTGACCGTAGCCTTCCCATTTCTCCCTTTTGGTTAGTGAGGCTACCTACCATACTAAAGGAGAAGTAAGTAGGGAGGCTGGGATGGGGTGGAGGCAAGCTGAGGCTCCTTTTTTAGGAGACGTTGTGATTTCCATGTGCTTATAACATGGTATGTGCTCATCATTTTAACAGGTAACCTCTGCTTATACATTTTTTCATCATTAGCTCAGCTTCTGTTGCCTGTAACTCCTGTTTGAGTTTGCTATATCAACCAAATTCTTCTGTCAAATCTAGGGTAGACAGTGTATGATTGAATCTGGGTGGTTACTGTGGAAATGCAGACAACAGACCATTTATACAAGAGATACTTTTGTTTGTACTCGAGATAACTAATTCTTTACTGAGTACTAGATTCTAATACAGTTATAGATGGCTTATTTGTACACTATGCAGAGATAATATGTACTTAATCTTTTAATGACAATTTCATTTTTGACTATTTATAAATGTTGGACAGCATGGCAAAGATTTAGTTCTCTAGTTTGTGTAGCGCAGACATACTATGCAGTGTTTTACAGATTTCATATAACTATTTAGAAAATCTATAGAAAACAGAGTACAATGATAATAGGCATAGCATAGGTAATATACAGGTTTGAGATGAGTGATCATTGAAAGGTGAGTTCTTATTGCTTGCAGTGGGTGACTGAACTCTGCCTGGTTTTCTGTCATTTTCATGTTCTACCATTCGGATTGTGTTGTGGAGATGTTAAACTTGGGTCACGATGTGCCAGAAAATTTAAATTGCGGTAATGCTAACTGGGTGTTCGTGTATGCAATTAGGTTTGAAAGCTTGTCCGTGAAGCTTTGATTTACATTGCCTTCTAAACAAGAAACATCTACTAACATCCAATTTTCTGGTTTAGTTTTGTTTCTGGAGGTCACAGTTGTACAAATTATTGGATTTGTGGAGTAACGTTGAGGGGATGTTTAAAAAAAAAGAAAACACTCTGGCCTTTGTCTAAACCAGCCAATCATTCATATTCTGCCATTTTTCTAAGAGCTGAAAAATCCTTGTGTAGCCAAGGATACCATATGTGTAAAGAGATCATTACAAATTATGGATGATTGCAGAGCAGTGTGTAAGTTTGGTTTGAGTGGCAAACATCTTGGCCTCTCATTAGTTGACCATTTCTACGGTTGCTCAGTCTTTTTATGTATGAAATTGAAGAGCATCTTCTGCCCCTTGCTTTCAGCAGTGATTTACTAACTGAAAGGCCGTTTGAATGCTAGTTCAGAGACCCCCTAATGTGGATGTTCATAGAAATGTGTGTATCGTGTTATAGATTCTGCCAGCATGGCAATTCTTGAAAAAATTAATATCTGGCCACAAACCAGAATGCATCACATATTATAGGCTGCACAAAACACGATGTCCCAAAAAGTATATGTATACTGAAAAATAAATATGGTACAGCAAAATCTAAGCAGTCTACAGAGGGCTAGAGTCGTATAAAGAAAAAAATTAACAAATCGTTCTTATTCACAAATGTTCCAATTGACATATTTTCAGCCAACGCGTTTCAGGGTTTTGGTATATGCCCTCAGTTAGTGCTGTATTATGATTAGGTCAATCAGCGGTGTAAAATGGAAGATGCCATCAGATGCATTGAAATGTTTAGACTGGAGGATTGTGTCCATCTCAGACCTTTACACAAACAATGTGACAACCATCAGCATGCATCTATGGCCCCTCGCACTTTATGGCAGTAAAGTGTTTTTAATAAGAACCATTCCTCCATTGTTTTTCTTATATGGTTTTGTTCCTCTGGATTGGATTAGGCAGCCCATCTTTTGCTGTACCATAAGCATAGGAACTCTCACCCTCTTATGGTCAGGTCATGCAAAAAAAATATATGTGCTGTCAGCTTTGTCTTATATACGTTTGTATCTAATGCCTTGTTTTAAATGTTGCTCAACAGTATCAACAAATGTCACAAGTATATTGGGAATACCTGCAAACCTTTTTATATCAGACTGTTATCTTTAAATTCCTTAAAACGACTTTGTCATACCCCTTGAAGATATGTGGCTTCCCTTTTTATGTGATGTTTGATTTAAAGGGGACAGCGCTGGTGCTTAACCATTGGCCGCTTAGACACCCATTCTCATTACACGAAGGAAGGAAGTGAGGGATGTATTAATGCGAACCTGTGTGGGCAAAGCAATTATATTCTCACTTAAAGAAAAACTCCAGGTTTTAGGAAAATTAACCCTTGCTAAGAGGATAGACCCTGCAAGGGTTCTTTTTTTTAAAAAAAACTGCTTGTTTTTCTCTAGTGGCTCAAAGAAAGAAGAAATACTCACCTGATCCTCAGTCCTGTAGCAGTGACTGTTAAACTCTCTCCCCCCTCCGCTCCTCATGTCTGGTGCAGGTGAATGGACTGTATAAGACATGATGTCAATGGACCTTAGACCACTGGAGCCCTGAGGGAGAAGAGGCTGCAGGGACGGGTTCAGCACCCAGGAAGGAGAAAGTAAGTATTCTTTATTTGAGCACCTAAATTAGCATGTAGCCCCACTGCAAGGGTTAATTTTTCTAAAACCTGGAGGTCTTCTGCATTATGGATTGGCCATTGGATGGATTAGGGTGGTGGATATTCACATACTATATATGAACTCCATACTGTTAAAGGAAAGGTTTCATTTGCTGTTCTTCTGCAGCTGGATTTTGATACAAGATTGTCACACAGCGTACGTACGGCTCTGCAGAGTTTTGGGATTCTTCAACTTGGAAAATGTTACAAACACTTTGTATCAGGATTATGTTACTTTGCTGGATTCTATAAAGCAGACATATGAATCTCGGATAAAACAGAGAGCCGAACAGAAAGAACTAGACCTTCATGGGTCCACATTATGTGTACTGAGGACTGCACTTCATTCTAGAGAAAGGTGATGGCACTTTGAAATATTTAATCCCAGAGAAAGGGGCCAGAAAACATTTCCTGAAGTATTTGGCTGCACAATAATGCAATGAAGTGTATCATATCGAATGGAGAACAACAGGGGGCACATTCATTTGTTTTTATCCTTAAACCACTAAGGGCCACAGAGAAAGACTAAGAGGGCTGCATGTAGCCCATAAAACACCCGTTTGACATGTCTGCTATAAAACATATCTACCAAGATAAGTAGTAATCTGTTACGTGGATTTACAAGTAGGCACATGATTTATATAAACGGAGACGTTTCTAAAACCTTGTGGTGGTGGATTAGGAAGCCGGTAATTTACACGAGTCTGTGTCATGAGACCCCATGCAATTCAATACATGTTGATATTTTTCTTCTAAGGAGCTTTTAGATGACACTAATAAAATAAGAGCTTTCATGTGACGCAAAGCTCCGGTGGTTCTGTGGTGCTATTTTTGGACACTGTTATACATGTTGACCCTGCTCAGCAATGTTTACACATCTTTTGGTGGTGGGTTTGATGTAACTATGTTTGTTCTTGTGTAACTTAAGTGTCTGGTTTGTTTATAAAGAAATAAATAGGCATTTATATTCTTGTAGGTGTTTGAATGTTTGCCTGAAAAAACATTTCTGCAGTTCTTGCTGCCTGATTTTCGCTACTGCTGACCTATATTCTGGCAGTAGGTCTGCTTTAATAATCATTCTTCTTAAAAAGTGTGTGTTATCTCTTTGGGAATCTGTAAAATTGTAGCATTGGAAGAGTGTCCATATGGCACACTTGTGCTTTGAAAAAAAGTTTGCTTCATGTGGTGTAGTGGCCAGCATATTTTGACATCAGCAGGTGTCTGCTGGAATGCCACTGCTCAGTAAATATCAGTTGGTATTGTCAAGTGTTCAGCAATTAATCAGCGACAGTGACAAAACAGAGTTTATGCCTCAGGTGTTTGTTTAAAGCTGAACTCCGGGGAGAAGGCAAATGCATCCTTGCAGTGGGGTTCCCTTCGCACTGTAAGGGTTAAATGCTCCAAAAAGGACTTTTGCCTACCTAATCTCTCACTCCCACAGACTCCCTCAGTGCTATATGACCATCCCAGAAGCCTGTTCTTTAAATCTCTCTGTTGGTTACAGACAATTTTGAGGTCCTCTAGTACAGCCTTTCTCAACCAGTTTGATTTGAAGAGCACTCTGATGAAGGAGCGCACCCAGAAGTGATTTTCATTGGTCAGGTGATAACATTGACCAATGAGCGCTCGCCATTTGCAAGCAAAATCCAGAGCACAGGGCTGTGCTAGATGGCAATACAGGGTACAAATAGTAGTTCGCTGAAAGTTAAGTATAGCGGGAAGGGAAAGGGGGGCCAGAATGGAGGGGGTAAATTCTTTTTCCCAAATTTACCTGGGAAAGGGGAATTGCCCTTTGTAGAGTGCTATGGATGTAAAGCAGTGTATGAATATTTTTCTGAATAATAACAGAATTGCATCATGGATATGAATAATTAGACTGTAGATAACAAATAAGAATCCCCAATCTGCAGAATCACTGGCTGGATATCTGGCCAAATGTGCCCATAATCCTCATGTGTATGCTGTGCAGATCTGTTTCCTGATACAGTGATCATATGGCGGCTTTGCTTGGTCAGTTGAGATCAGAAAGTATGGCTCAGGATTACTATATTAACAAGCTGACGTATTTAAGGAAAAATAAAATACCCAACATTTCCATTTCTAGGGGACAGCAAAAAGTAATTTCTGAAGTAATTTGGGTTTATTTAGAACAAAACAAATGTAATAAACAAATGCAAAAAGTAATTTTGCACAATCCACAATTCTTTGTGGATTGCGAATGAATACACAATCTTTGGAACAAGCTTTTACATGCTAATTTTAACATATACATTTTTAGAAATTGACAGTTTTTTTTTTTTAAAGTTGGAATCGTGTAATATAAATTAAATATACCCATTGCTTTGCAGATAGAATCAGAGACTAAATTTTAGCACAATAAGAATTGATTTGTTTGGAAAATGTTTTTCTGGTGAAGTGGATAACAATAGAGTGTAGTCCTGGGATATGGGGCTGCAAAGTGTCCTTTACAATGGCTACTGTATGTTGCCATTGTTTACTTTGGGGAGGCCAGCCATACATGGAAGAAATTCCAAATATGTGACAGAAGATCTGAACACAGATTTTTAGAGCAGAAACGTTAATACAGAAGTTAATCCTAGTGCATGGTTTATTTTTGTAAAGTGGTAAGACATTTAGAGATCTTCTCTTAACACAGAACCAGGTGCAGATAAAACAACTAGGCCACCCATCCTGCAGTTTCCTTAACCGCTTTAATAGATCCATGGATAGAAACAGATTTTCCTCAAAGAATGTGGAGCTGTAACCCATAGAGACCAGATTCAAGCTGTGTGTTACAGGTAGAAAAGGAAAGGAAGAACGTGGTTGTCACACATACAATAAACACTTTAAACATTTAAAGGAGAACTATGGGGTTAAGGCTTTTCCCCATAGTTCTCCTTAGGGTAACGGGAGGACACAAACTAGCGTCCTCCCGTCACCCTAAGCTCAGGTATACTGAGACGCCACAGCTGAAGCTGATCCCGACAATTATGCCGGGATCTGCCCGGCTGCATGAGTGACAGCTGGCTCTGCCTATCTAGAGGCAGAGCCAGCTGTACCCGCCCCCGTCCGATCCGCCAGTCAGAGCTGGCAGTTCGGAGCGGGGAGGAGGGAATCCAGCCCCTCCCCTGTCACGGCAGAGAGCTGTGACAGGATCGAGAGGTGAGCGAATGGCGGTATGTGTTCGCTCACCTTCCGATCTACTGAGCCGACCTGTGACAGTCTCATTGTCACAGGTCGGCTAGAACTATGAGGTGAGTGAAAAGCACTCACCTCATAGTTCTCCTTTTTAAAGTAGTATTAAACTCTCAATCTTTTTATTTTTTTTCTATTCAATAATGAATCCAGTTCAAACAAATTTACATTGCCCAGCTTACAGTTATCGTATTTCTGAACAGCTTCATCTCTCTCAGCTCGGCTACCCTGAACTTCCGGTCCAGTACAAGATCACAAAGGACAGATCGGTCTCCAGCAACTGTTCATCTACTAGCATGGAGAGGAAGAAGGAAGGACGGAGGAAAGAGTAGGGAGCAGCGGGGTGAGGGGGAGTGTCTTGTCTTGTTGTGTCTGTGTGTTTGTGGAGGCACTCACAGCTTACTGGCACACACAAGGTTGGCGCCATAGGATCCTGATAGGGAAAGGAGAAACCCTAAAACAGAGTATCAAGGTCAGTGCTCAGGGGACCAACTGATTCTGCAGAAAACTACAACTTTTAAACCTCAAGAAACAACATCCATGGTGAGACATTTAAGCAGCATTTGAAATAGCTTGAAAACATTTTGACTTTAATATCGCTTTAAGGGATATCTATATATATTGATAAAGGAAATAAAAAAAAGAAAATTAGAACCAATCCCGCTGCTCCCGCCATCTGCATGCAAATATCTATTGTTTTTTCTTGATTGTTACACTTATTTCAGGATAAATGTCACTCGAAATTATCTTTTTTTTCCCAGTTGGGCAGATGGTAGCCCTTCTGAAGTCCAGACAGCATGTTACACGAGTAAGATCTGAGAATCTTGGCAAAAATAAAAGGTAGGAGATTACACTGCAGCCAGGTACACATGAGACATCCCCCGAAAATAAGACCTAGTGTCTTTTTTCGTGGAAAAAAAAATATAAGACTGTCTTATTTTCGGGGAAACACGGTAGCCAGCAAACAGAATCCTTCAAATAGGTGCAGTAAACAGAGCAGCATTAGGCTCCATTAAGACATGAGCGGTTTTTACACTCAAACGTGCTAACCATGAAAAGCAATGCATTCCAATGTGCATTGTTCACACTAGGGCGGCATCCGCCTAGTACAAAAACGGGCGTCCTGCAAAAAAGTCCTGGTGCGATTTTTCTGGGCGGATTACGTGCATTTGCAGCTATTGCTATAGTTACAAATGCACGGAATCCACTTGTATGTTACAGTTTGCGCGTTTCCTGCTGCACGGTTTTCCAATGAGAAACGAGGTTCAGTAATGTTTTAAATCTCCCGTTATTATAGATCACCTAAAGTCAATTCTCTGCAATTACCATCAAGTCATATTTATTGTATTGAAGGTAAGTAATGATACATTTATAAAACCAGAAGCTAAAACAGCAGACTTGTAGGCTAAAATGTCCACTCTTTCCTCACTTCAGGGTTCTGGAATTTCACACTTAACTTTTTGATGACATGGCCCAGTGCTGACCGCCTCAAGTTTACTCTATCTTGTTTTGTCCTGTGTAACAAAGAAATTGCTTTGTTCCTAGTGTTTTAGCTTCTGATGTCTTTGTCACGTTGTAAATGGATTTTATGGTTGCTTCTGCCATCAGTTATGTTAGGATGAGGTTTGGTCTTTTCAACTTAACCAAGGCACAATTAAACTAGGTTCAAGTCTGTTGAAAAAAAGCTCTTTGGTTTGTGGCAGCAATACATTTTATAGTTGTAAACATATAAATCTCATATATCACTATCATCTACATTAATGCAAAGTATAAAATAAATGTGGGAAAGAAAAATGCAGCCAAATACACTATATTGCCAATAGTATTGGGACGCCCGCCTTAACGTGCACATGAACTTTAATGGCATCCCAGTTTTAGTCCTTAGGGTTCAATATTGAGTTGGCCCGCCCTTTGCAGCTATAACAGCATCAACTCTTCTGGGAAGGCATCCACAAGGTTTAGGAGTGTGTCTATGGGAATGTTTGACCATTCTTCCAAAAGCGCATTTGTAAAGGTCAGGTACTGATGGCCGAGAAGGCCTGCCTCGCAGTCTCCGCTCTAATTAATCCCAAAGGTGTTCTATCGGGATGAGGTCAGGACCAGTCAAGTTTATCCACCCCAAACTCGCTCCTCCATGTCTTTATGGACCTTGCTTTGTGCATTGGTGCAGAGTCATGTTGGAACAGGAAGGGGCCATCCCCAAACTGTTCCCACAAAGTTGGGAGCATGTCCAAAATGTCTTGGTATGCTGATGCCTTAAGAGATCCCTTCACTGGAACTAAGGGGTCAAGCCCAACCCCTGAAAAACAACCCCACACCATAATCCCCCTCCACCACACTTTACACTTGGCACAATGCAGTCAGGCAAGTATCGTTCCAAACCCAGACACGTCAATGGGATTGCCAGAGGAGCATGATTCGTCACTCCAGAGAACACGTCTCCACTTCTCCAGAGTCCAGTGGCGGCGTGCTTTACACCACTACGTCCGACGCTTTGCATTGCACTTGGTGATGTAAGGCTTGGATGCAGCTACTCGGCCATGGAAACCCATTCCATTAAACTTTCTACGCACTGTTGTTGTGCCAATCTGAAGGTCACACTAAGTTTGGAGGTCTGTAGCTATTGACTCTGCAGACCGTTGGCGACTTCTGTGCACTGTGCGCTTCAGCATGCGCTGACCCCGCTCTGTCATTTTTCTTGGCTGAGTTGGTGTTGTTCCCAGTTGCTTCCACTTTGTTTTAATACCAATATATATATTTAGTAGCAAGGACATTTCACGGATGGACTAATTGCACTGGTGGCAACCTATCACGGTACCACGCTTGAATTCACTGAGCTCCTGAGAGCGACCCATTCTTTCACAAATGATTGTAGAAGCAGTCTGCACGGCTAGGTGCTTGATTTTATACACCTGTGGCCATCAAGGTGATTGGGACACCTTAATCCAATGATTTGGAGGGGTGTCCCAATACTTTTGGCAATATAGTGTGTGTATGTGTGTTTGTATTTGGTTTTATATTTAAATGAGCTGAGCAGTAGAATAAACCTAAAAAAAGAAGCTTTGAGGATATTCTCTTTCTTTGTGTTTTCATACTGCCCCATTCAAGAAATCAGCAGTGGAAAGCAGTGGTTTTGGGTTTGTTTCTGTGACTGTTATGCAATGTGTCCTTATAATTTTTGTTTTTAAGTGAAAATGGATATAGAGAAATAGGACAGCATGTTGTTTTCATATTCTCTCTTCCCAACGGACGCTGGCGAAATAAACACCCAAAAAGAGAAATGCAAAAAGTGTTGCACATTTTCTTGATGCTGACTTGTCTCGGGCTCAGCAAGGATTGTTCTCTAACCGGTCCTAGTCTTTCCTGTTATTGCTTTTCTTGGGTTTTTTTCCCCTCCTTTATTTTATAAAATGCACACACAGATAAGATGGGGCTGTGAACAGTCGATGAAGCCTAAAGCCAGGTGTACGTGCTTCAAATTGCTGTGTGGGTGCCGCTGTCAGCACCCTTCTGCCCGACATCCCTCGATCAGCTGATCGAAGGAGCAGGTCAGAAGATTCTCGGCCAAACGGAGCTAGCGGTCAATTAGCTGCTGACTCTGTTCGGGTTTTCAGAATACAAAGGAAACAGCAGGGGATTTGTCCATCGACGCTCGTAAGTGTTGATGGAGGAATCTTTTCTATTTTTTATTCAGCCAGCAGGTTGAATGAAACAAAATAGAAGTGTGTTTGGCCAGCTTAAGGTGTCTTCTGGCTCTGTAATAGAAGCTGCATGGTGTGCGATCCGTCCATGCTCTGTGTCTGAACGGTAAAAAATAGCAACATTCACACAGAATTTACCATAACACTTTTGAATATGCCTGAAAATTGGCAGTGGGTTGTTTATTTTACCCAGTTAGCAACTTCGGCATGACCGAGTGAACTTTTGGAGCTCTCTGATGTTTTAAAATACTCCTAAATGTAAACAAAAACAGTCCTTCGTAGAACCTTTTGTTTTTGGGAGTGGGGGCAGTTAATTTGTTAAAGCAAGTGCTTGGCTTGGAGTAGTTGTCCCACACTAATATGAACAGCATTTCTGGCATTCAACGAACGATAAAACAGCAATTTAAGCTTCATTTCTGAATATCAAAATGTGTCTTTCACTTTACTTCCTCTATTTAAAAGACACATTTTGCTACTTTAAATAATGACATGTTATGTTACACCACAAGTGGTTTGTATGTTCTTTCTCATGTAAGATGAAAAATAAATGATTGCAATTTGTACTTGTGGTTGAAAATTGCACATAAATGTATTTTCATTGCAGATTCTTGGGAATCCAAGATATAGCCCACGTCTTGTTTCATTTCATGTAGGATAACCCCTTGATTTCTGGCACAGATGACTGTGCAGCATTGAACAGAACAGTGTTGGCAACACAAGGAAGCCCCAGAAAATAACAAAAGTACTTTCCTGGGGGTGGTGGGGAGAGTTATCAAAACTTGAGCAGTTGCCCATAGCAACCAATCAGCTTCTATCTTTTTCAAAGCTTTTCTGAACAAAGTAAACCCCCTCCCCCTTTGTGTTTTGAGAGATTTACAAATGAGTGCTACAACAAAGTATTGTTAAAAACTCAGGACTTAAAACTTAAAAATGCATTTAAGTATGTTAACTATTAACAAAAATGTATCTTATTTGTCACTCAGCTGTATATCCTCAAATCATCTCTGAATTCATGCTAAAACTGTCCTTTTGGAGGGTGGTTACTTTTGTTCCCCATGTTCCCTGTGTGTGTTGTAGAGTAGTCACCACTCCATTAATCTTACTAATTTGTATTACGTTTGTAGTTCATCACGGGGGTGAGCTTGGAGTGGAGGGGTACACCATGGGGAACGAAAGAAGCCAACCTACAGAAGGAAGGACAATGTGGGCATGAAGTCAGTGGTGAAGTGTTTAGCGCTTCTGCCTTGTAGTACTAGGGGTACCCGGTTCAAATCACGGCCTGGTCACTATCTACAAGGAGTTTGCATGATCTCAAATTTAATATAGTTAAAAGAAATCTGTTTTGAATGTTTTTTTGACACACAACTAGTTTAATGTATAGCAACTTCATTGTTTCCTCGTTGGTATCATTTGTGACCTCTCCTTAAAAAAAACAAAAAAACTTTACATACATAGATTTCCCTTGTGCCATATGTAGCTACCGTATATACTCGAGTATAAGCCGTCCCGAATATAAGCCGAGGTACCTAATTTTAGCCAAAAAAACTGGGAAAAAGTATTGACCCGAATATAAGCCGAGGGTGGGAAATGAGGCAGCTACTGGTAGATAGATACCATTAAAATACATTAATATTTATTTAAAAGAAAAATAACCTAGCTCTGTAAGTGGAAAAGGGGGTACAGGGCTACATATCATGTACTACGGATCATTTAACCCATTCATATTAGCAGAGGATAATTGTAAATCTATTGTTCAGTGCACTCTATATGTAGTATATAGTACATGTACATATAGAGTGCCTGCAACAATACATTTACAATGATCCTCTGCTAACATGAATGGGTTAAATGATCCATAGTACAGGGCTACATACAGATCATTTAATACATTCATGTTAGTATAATTGTAAATGTATTGTCTGCACTGTATTAGCAGTATATACTCTATATAGAGTATATACTGCTAATACAGTGCAGACAATACATTTACAATTATACTAACATGAATGTATTAAATGATCTGTATGTAGCCCTGTACTATGGATCATTTAACCCATTCATGTTAGCAGAGGATCATTGTAAATGTATTGTTGCAGGCACTCTATATGTACATGTACTATATACTACATATAGAGTGCACTGAACAATAGATTTACAATTATCCTCTGCTAATATGAATGGGTTAAATGATCCGTAGTACATGATATGTAGCCCTGTACCCCCTTTTCCACTTACAGAGCTAGGTTATTTTTCTTTTAAATAAATATTAATGTATTTTAATGGTATCTATCTACCAGTAGCTGCCTCATTTCCCACCCTCGGCTTATATTCGGGTCAATACTTTTTCCCAGTTTTTTTGGCTAAAATTAGGTACCTCGGCTTATATTCGGGACGGCTTATACTCGAGTATATACGGTAGATCTTTTTCAAAATTGGTGTTTTGTGCATATGACCAATACATTGAACTATGGATAGAGAGCCTGCCGACATACTTTCTGCAATATTTCTGTAATGCCTCATGCAAACTAAGTGGCTTCAGAGAGATAATTCCTTGTTATTAAAGCCCAACTGAATGTTTCAAGTGCAGCAAAAGGATTGTAAAATATAACCGTTTGTAGTTCTTTAGAAAGCAGCCACACCCTGAGTAGAAAAGCCTGTCCGGTGTCAACATACTGCAGAGAAGGACATTCACTCTCTGTGTGGAAGCAGTTTCTCTCTGCAGAGGTCTGGCACACCTTCCTGTTGAGTCAGACCTATAGCTTTGCAATGCTCACTGCTAATTGGAGAGCTGTGATGGAGCAGGTGTAATGTTGGACGTCTGCTGAAAGAACACTGCTGAGACCACCGCTGACCACTGTAGCAAGGGTTCCATAGAGCCGCATGCTGGCATGGGACAGGCTTTTATACTGATTGTGGCTACTTTCTAAAGGAAACAAAGAAGGATTTTGCATACGTTTTGTTTGGATGCACCTGGAATATATTTAGATGATTTACACTAAAAGTGCAGTTGGCTCCATGCTGGAGAAAATAATTATCTAACATATATAATTGCTACAAAAGTGGTTTTGTAATCTGTTATAAATAATCACCTTTCCATTTCAGTCTGCAGACAGATACAATCTTGTAAACCTGAAAAGAAAAAGGAACTATCACGTGCTTGTAACTGACAAATTTGGAACTTTTCTGTATACTGCTTAAAGTGGAAGTAAAGTCATCATTACAAGCTGTCTTATTTTAAAAGCATTATATAGATTCTGCTTGTAGTTGTCATTCCCATCCTCTATAGTCTTTTGTTCCCGAGTTATTCTTTTTTTTTTTTGGTCCCCTGTGACATCAATGGCACCTGCGGAGATCATCGCATATTCTCGACATCCTGGTGTGCCAAGTAATAAACAGCAGCTATGCCGTGATGATGTCTGCATAAAATTCTGGCATAGGTGTTCTCTCAAGAGTCAAGGTTTACGTGCTAAACTGCATTGGATCCTTTTCTACTGAGCATGCGTGGGATTTTGTTGCTAACGTCTGTGGAGGGTGGAAAACACGATAGAGAAACAAGTAGAGGTGCACCGAAATTAAAATTTCAAAACCGAAATTTAAAAAAATGTCGGGACGAAACCAAAAATGTTTATTTTTCAAATTTGTCAAAATATTTTATTTTGTATAAATTTTTTAATTGTTTTATATTAAATATTTAAATTTTTTGTTTACTTTTAGAGGCTTCGGGGAAATATTATGGGTCTAAACAGACCCCTGACATTTCCTTTTTTAAAATAGAAAAAGAGATTGAGGACACAGAGCCCTCAATCTCTTTTTCTGCAGCCCCAGTTTTAAATGAACAGGAATCCTCTATACTGAGTGTTACTGTTCATTCATAACATGAGAACAGAGTATGTTTACTATAAACACAATCGTGAATGAACAGGAGGTGATGTAGATCACTTCCCATTCATTCATAATTGAGGATATAGTAACCATACCATGTCCTCAATTATGTACAAACATTCAGCGATCACTGACTGCTTGTACCTCACTCTCCTTCCTGACAGCTGTCACAGGAGGCTGAGCGAGCGGAGCTGAGCCTTCTGTGACAGCGCTGGCTGTCTCTGCCCACACTGCTCTCCTCTGATCTGTGACAGGAGGCTGAGCGGCCGTGGGAGGAGAGACGCCGGTCACTCACTGCGCTCTCCTCCCACAGCGCTTGGCCGCCTGTGACAGTTTCTCTCCTCCCTGATAGGACACAGAGCAGCGCCCAGCCGGGAGGAGAGAAAGAATGGATGCACCGCTGTACCAGCCAGAACATGGCACTTTCGACATTATGCTAGAAGTGCCATTTTCAGCCGATATGTTTTGGCGGCCGATATATCAGTGCATCCCTAGAAACAAGCACAGGGCCAAATACTAGATGGTGCTGTCTTCAACAACAAGGCGAGTAGAGCAGATTATACCAACTAACAAAGTAAGCGCATATGCAGGTCTTTGGAGCATTTTGCAAGCATTGGCTTTCGTAAGTAAATGTGATTTTTAGTTTTGTTTTTTTTTTTTGCAGAGTTCTGGCTTACTTTACTTCCACTTTTACTACAGGCATCTCCTTTAAATCCTAGCTCTAGACAATATTGTTTAGTTTTGGATAGAGCTGAGAAAAGTTAACATTTTAGTCAGATTCCTGATTGTGATGCCAGATGGGGAGATTTTCCCTCACTTTCTGTCCCTCTGACGCCTGTACAAGAAATGAGTGTGTGGGTGTTACTGGGATAGGAAGGCACTGATGTCAATAAAACATTGATAAAAACATTATCATCTGTGTTCCTATAGGAGAGACTTTCCATTGTTTCATGTTCTTATATATAAATATTTGATCACCTAGCATAGGTTGTACATATCTTCCTACTAAATGTGTACATATAATGGCAATTATCTTTGTAAAAATATTTAAAATAGTAATAAAAATGTGTAATATTTTTATGTACATATTAATATGTAAATATTTTCATATGCATTTGTGTATAGTAATAATCATGCGCCTATTTAAGGGTTTTTGTGCTTCACCTTTCTAGTCTTCTATATACAGTAAACTCCTAGTTATCCGGCACACACGGGGATAGGTAGGTGCCTGAAAACCTGTAGTTTCAGGTTGCTTGAGAGTTAATAGTAACTCTCGAGCAACCGTCTCTGCGGCGCCATGCTTCCCCCTGCAGCCCCATTCACCTGCCAGGTAGCTTCCACAGCTGACATGCGAATGGAAGCAGCCGGGAGCAATAGCCAGCCTGCTGTTGGCTATTTCGAATTGCAATAGCCATTAGCAGGCCGGTTATTGAATCCCTGCCCATTGAGCAGAGGAACGGCCCTGAGAGAAAGTACTCTCTCCAGTCGGATCCTCTTCTTGGTGGGCAGAGTTTCAATAGCCAGCCTGCTATTGCAAATTGCAATAGCAGGCTGGCTATTGAAAGAACCCCACCTACTGAGCAGGGGAGCGGACCTGAGAGAGAAAGTTTTTTCTCTCTCAGGTCCTCTCCTCTGCTCAGTGTGCTGGCACAATGCCCAAGCTGCTATTGCAATTCGAAATAGCCAATAGCAGGCTGGCTATTTCTCCCTATTGTTTATATTCTGCTGCCAACCGAGGAATCTAGGCACCTGTCGGCAGCAAAATGTAAACAAAGAATTTTTAGTGTGCACCAAGCAACCAACAGCTTTTTAATTCACATCAAGCCACCTGCAAAAAAGCAAAACGTTGCTTCAGAGTGCCGGTTGCTTGAATGCCGGATAATGGGAATGCTATTGTACTTTTAGTAGGTAGTTGCTATGTGGTTTTAACAATATTTTCATAATTGCATCTTATACTATTTGTCATATTGTTAGAAGCCTGACTTTTTGAATATAGTCATGCAGATTGCAGAAGGTATTATAATGTCTTTCATTATATGTGCTGTCAGTGGTGGAGAAGCATGTTGTATTTGCTATTTCTTTCATGCACATGCTGCCAGTCTATACTATTCATTCATATTTAATGAGCAGGAAAGGATTTTATTTATTACTACGTGTTGGGACAAAGCTTGTAAAGCATTCTTGCATCACGTTGACTTGGTGTGACTGGAGTTAATATGTTGACTTGAAGCTGACCTGTTCTGTTAGATTCATTCTGTGTCTGTCTAGAGGCTGCTGTCTGGCTTGTGTCTGTTGGCCCAGCTATTTGACTTTTTTCTATTGACAAAGAGAGCAGCAGATGGCTTGGTTGCAATTACATAGCACTGGCACAAAAAGAAAGTTCTGGTGACCCCAAAAGTAGATATTTTTATACTTTGAAAAATGTGGAGTACTAAATGATATCTGAAAATGGAACTGGACCAAGTTCACATAGTGATAATGATCTGCTTGTGGATTTGTGCTCCATTCATTTTTATGTTGCATAAATTATGGACTTTTTAGTGGTTTGTTTCTCTCTTTCATAAAGACAGCAAGCCGATGCTATCTTTAAAATCTCTGCTGAACTGACTTGTAGTACTGTGAAAACAGCTTGGAGTCCATTCAAAGTAAATTGAAACTGCAGTTGAGCTTTTAAAAGGGAAAGATAGTATTTTTAGATAGTCTTGTTAGAGATATACCTAAGGGTAGTCTGTGGGCCTCGTTATTCATGTGAAGGTGGACAGGCATATTGCAATATAATTGTACAATCTCCTTTTTGTATTTTGCAATGTTCAGTCCTTCTTAAACAATCCATCCAATTGATATCCAGTAAGGTAGGCACTCACACTACATCAATCTAAAGCTGGTCATACACTATACGATTTTAGGCTCTGTTTGGGTATTCTGACAGCAGCAGGATACAATGAGGACAGTGAGAGATTCCTCAATCAACCCTCATAAGCGGTGATGGAGGAATCTGTTCTATTTTCTTTGCTCAACCTGCAGGTTGAACAAAGAAAATATAACAGTGTATCGGCAGCTTTAGTATCACTAAAGTACAATAAGTTTATAATGTGTGTGGCCAGTTATGTGACACTTTAAATGGCAGGAATCCCCAGGTGCCTGCATACTGACCCCTGCCACCTGTGCATCCTTTCACAATGGATACTATGCATCTCTTGCACTTTATTGAAGTTTAATGGGGCCACCCATCACACTAATGGGCCAATAGTAAAATGCAAATGGAGATGCGGTGGGCCAGAAGCCGTGAAAATAAATGCTATTTCTATAACGGTGACCCAGGTATCTGGGGTCCCAAACTATGTGCAGGAGATTTAAACTAATATGCAGGCATCTAGAGGTTCCTCCTATTTGAAGGTTCACATTTTTTGGGGGGTGCTCAGGTCAGATTTAATGTAAATAATCTAGAGCTGCAGCTAACGATTATTTTCAAAATCGATTAGTTAGCCGATTATTAGGTTCGATTAATCGGATAAACAATAAAATAAAGTTTAAAAAAAGGCTCCAGTGATGGGACTACTAGTTTGTATTGAGGTTGTAGTCCATCACAGGAGCAAGCTTGGAGCGGTGGAAGTAAAAAAGAAAGATAGTGTGGTGTGCAAAATAGTGAAATGAAAAGTGTAAAATTATACAGCAATGAATGCAGAATACCACCAGCTATAGAGGAATACAACAAATCCCAGCAATAGTACATAATAGCTGGAGGCATTCTGCATTGCGCTGTATAATGTACTATTGCTGGTGGTATTCAGCATTGCACCACTGTATAATGTATTATTGCTGGGATTTGTAGTCCTCTATACAGCGCAATGCAGAATATCACCAGCTATAGAGGAGTACAACAAATCCCAGCAATAGTACATTATACCGTGCAATGCAGAATATCACCAGCTATAGAAGAGTACAACAAATCCCAGCAATACATTATACATACAGTGTATAATGTATTGCTGGGATTTGTATTCCTCTGTATAATATACAGCACAATGTACCATCAGCTATAGAGGAATACAAATCCCAGCAATACATTATAGAGCACCATGTGTGGGAAAGTGCAGGCTTACCTGAGCAGTCTTCCAGCAACTTGCTTCTGAGATCGGGCCTGTCTATCGGCGGCTGTCATCCCCCCACACCTGCTCCTCCTTACTACATCTCCCCGCGTCCCTGTGCCGATCGTGGATGTGGGCGGGCGGTGAGTGTGAGGCGGGGAGGAGGTGCGGCGTGAAGAGCGTGGATGCGGGCGGGTCTGGCAGCGGCGAGCGTGAGGTGGGGAGGAGGTACGGCGCACAGCGTGTGGAGCTGTGAACAGGGCCAACTGATCGGAAGCCGATTAATCGATTATTGAAAAAGTTGATAACTTTTTCAATAATCGATTATAATCGATTAGTTGTTGCAGCCCTAAAATAATCTTATTTTAAAAGCAATTAAAAATCTTGTTTCTATGTATCTTTTGTAATAATCTGTGTTCATGGTGACATGCGTTTCGATATCTCATTGCTGACTGAAAACAGTTTAGTAATTTTTTTTATTGCAGTAATGTATTTTTAATAAGTAATTCAGGTAACAGAATACTGTTGTCCAACCACTATATAGATCATTTGTTCATAGCAGCAAAAGCACACATCTTTAAAATGTTAAACACTTGATTATTTGTAACTATTTGAAGGAGGATATTACTGCCCCCCAACACATGATTAGGGACCCTGTTACACTGCAGTAATGCACTGTAAAGATGCATGCTTTCAAACCACAGTAACGTATTCGGCACACTGAGTTTCATCCCAGTACCAGCAGACCCAAGTCATTCAAACTATTGTTCAGGACAAATAGTTAACAAGGATAAGAAATGACTCCACAGCTATAGTGTAGGAGTGGTACAGTATGTTCAGTTTATGCCAGAAGTTGTCTATCTGAAGAGTATGCTAACTCCTGGAAAAATGTCAAAAACTAACTTCAAAGCAAGAATATTCACAGCAAAGCACCAATTCTGAGTCACGGATAGATGTTATCACTGCATCCAATAATTCTTAACGCAGCTCTGTGCCAATGTCACAAATGGGTAATTTTGGGCCGATCAGGATTTTACTGCATGGCCAAAAATGAAACAAGATGAGCATCTTGGTATATAAAAACAATTTATTTTTATTAACAGAATGCAGCTCCACTGTTTTCTGAGATGAGATTGCACATCCTCATAACATGTCTGAATTGGGAAGATTTTCATTACAGAATCTCCAAAATTACAGGAACAGTGTCAGAAATCAAAATGTAAACAGGTACATTTAGGCTCGTGATGTATCATATCACAGGTTTGGTTTTTTTTTTTAAGATGAACTAATTTGTATTTTTCTTATAAAATGATGGCCTTCTATGTAACATAATTATTTAGTTAGTCAGTACTACTTTAATATGCAAATACGTTGTGGAGTACAGATAATATAAATGGGGGGGGTGCCAGAGTTGTTTTCAGACACTAGACTTGCATTGAATTACAAACTGATAGTAAATGAAATCAGTTGTGGGGGAGCGAATTCGAAAACATTTAGAAGAACCAACTCTTTCAAAAATATACTTGTAAAAAGTAATTTACAAAAAAAGGAAAGATCCTTATGAAAGGTGTCTTTTATATGCCAAATGGGTGATTGTTGTAAATGTATTAAAACATGGGATAGAATTGAGGTTCTACATGGAAGAAAGATAATGCTGTATCACAAGGCAGATTGTTCTACAGAGTTTGTGATTTTTATTTTTTGGGGGGACGTGTAAAATGCATTATGTCCTTTTAGCAGCTCTACCTCAGGGTTGTGACAACAATTCACACCCCCAGCCATGTTAATTAAAGATTTAACATCTATGCAGATTTCCTGACACCAAGGATGGGATTATGTAACTAGAACAGGGTGGTTCCACAACTTTTAACCTCCTGTCCTGTTCTTGGACCTTCAACACCTTCCTTTCTATGGTGATTAGATTAGGGTGTCTGTTCTACCTATGTGGACATAAATGCAGGGGTGTTTTCCTGATTTGAGAACTGAGGAAGTGGCTTGGATAAGCTAAGTCTGCGACATCATAGAACATGTCCAGGTCAATGTGATTAACTACTACTACTAGCTATGTTGTGACCTGGATACATAAGAACCTTCACAGACATATAACAATACATGATTCCTGTGTTCTTTGCGTGTTTTTCTTTCCTGTCCTATATATTTTTAGCTAAATATTTTTTTTAATACTCCTGGAAATGTTGCTTGTATGCATACAAATACCTTTAGTACCAGGTTGATTATATGATGAGCCACAACAGGCCATATGCTCTGATAGGAGCACATTTGAAAATATTTTTCAAATAGCGTAATACTTCCACTTTAATTAACAAATACAGGCTGTCATACACAGGCTGAACTGGTCAGTTCTGTGGTGCATTTCAGTGATCAAGAGGATGTATTTCAGTGCAGTCTATACCAACTAAAATGCACTGTCATACGTTAAAGACATTGTGCTCTTCAGCCTTCCTGTACCATAGAGGTGAATGAGAGCTGGCATTCATGTTTCTGAGCACTGGGCCTGATAACAATATCTGCAAGCATAGGTATACGTTGCAAGTGTCAATGAAGCATAATAATAGAACAAAGACTGTTGTGTACTTTCAATACTTTCATAACAAGATGGTAGACTTAATTTTTCAGCCATACTGATGGGTGGCTTTTCTTTTCACCTGGAATTTCCCAAGAGAAAGAAACTGTCGCCTTGAGGATTTTTTATCAAAGTAACACGACTCAGTAGCCTTAAAAATGCATTCTAGTACCTTAACTATTAAAAAAAACATAGCTTATTTGTGTATCAGTTTGCTGTAGATCATCAAATTATCTCTGATTTGGTGCTGGCACTGTCCTTCCTTCTGGAGGGTGGCTACTTTTGTACCCCATGGTCCCTGTGTGTGTTGTAAAGTAGCCACCACTCCAAGCTCGCTCCTGTGGTGGACTACAATCTCACTACAAATTGGCAACTAAACATGAGATTGTAGTCCATCACAACAGTGAGCTTGGAGCGGTGGCTGCTTTACTCCACACACACAGGGACCATGGGGAACAAAAGTAGAAAGCCTCCAGAAGGAAGGACAGTGTCAGAACAAATTCAGAGATGATTTGAGCATATAATTGATACACAATCTACATTTTTGTTAATAGTTAAGGTACTTGAACGCATTTTAAAGTTTTAAAAGAGAACTATGGAGATACCTTTTTATCCCATAGTTCTCTTTAGGGTCACATCCTCCCGTGACCCAAAACTCGTTATATAGCGGGCTATTGCCTATGTGCTGAGAGCGCCGCAACTGGGACGGATCCCGACAATACTGTCGAGATCCACCCCGCTGGCTGATTGACAGCTGGCTTTGCCTATCTAGAGGTAGAGCCAGCTGTGCCCGTCTCCTCCCCCGTTTGTTCTTCCAGTCAGTGCTGGAGGATTGGAGAGGGGAGGGGGGAATCCCTGTGGGGAGTGGTGACTGGCGGTCACCGCTCTCTTCAGAGAGATATCGGAAAGTAAGCAAGTGGCAGTATGTTTTTGCTCACTTCCTGATCAATAGAGCTGACGTGTGATAGTTTCAATGTCACACGTTGGCTCTAGCTATAGGGATGAGTGTAATTCACTCGTGAGTTTGGTGTCATTTTAAATACAGTTAAAAAAATAGATATTGTGGGTAGGGGACAGTAAAAAGTTTTGTTGGATACATACTTTTGGCTCCTTTTGCTGTTAGAAGAGATTGAACACATCAGAAGAATACAAAGACTGGGCATGGATTTTCTGTTTCCTTCACTGGTATGAATTTGGTATCTAGGACACAACACAAGGAAACTACATAAATCACCATTATATTGTATAGGGTCTTGGCATTCATAAAATATATAATGTGTGGGAGTTTTAAGTAATTTTCAGGCCTAAAATGTGGAATATAACATGGGTGCAAAAAATGAAAAAAAGGCCTCAGTCATGAAGGAGTTAAGGTCAGGAGAAATTGACAGCAGACCTGAAATTCTTTTAAGAATTTGCATACTTTTGAAATGTTTTCAAATGTTGCCCCTGGTTAGGTGCTAAGGTATTGGAAATTTGACTATCAACAGCCTTGATGCACGCAAGCTGAAACACCACTGAATAAATAACCTAGAGACAGCACAGATCAATTATGATATTCTGGAAACGAATAGCTCTTATGTATGTGAAATAATTAATGAATGAAAGCTGGAAGTAGCATGCATTTTCTCACAGCTAACGGGAGATGATTTACTTTTATTCCTCAAGACATTGATTCAATTGCAGTGTAGAGTGCAACAATAATAGGCAATTTAAAATAAAATGGAGTACTTTTAAAGTTGTAACATGTGAAACCTACATTCCAGTGACAGAATAATGTTGATAAATGACTGCAATATGCCTGTGTTTCTGGAAAGCCTATCAAGTGATGTATGTACATAAGTGCAGGAAGCAGGCTAGTACATAGTGTGCTTTTCTATGATTTTGTAGCTTTTTGGTGATCTGTACACACACATATATATGTGTGTGTGTGTGTGTATATATGTGTATATATCTATATATACATATATATAGATATATACACACAAACACATAAATATAACTGACTTAAAACAATGTACAATTTATGAACGCACGCAATATTCAGTGAACATCCAAGCAGATATAAAAGGGGTTGATTTAAAAACCTTAAAAACCCAGTGAACAACTCTGCAAACACGAATCGTGGCACACTGGCCATTATTGGCTGGTTCACAGGTTTTCCTTTCTTGGACCACTTTTGGTAGGTCCTGACCACTGCAGACCGTGAACATCTCATATGCGCTGCAGATTTGGAGTTGCTCTGATCCAGTCTTCTAGCCATCACAATTTGGCCTTTGTCAAAGTCGCCTTAAATCCTTACGCTTGCCAATTTTATTTGCTTCGAACATGTCAACTTTGGAGACAAAATGTTCACTTGCTGCCTAAAGATGATACTCTAAGGAATAAGCTGAAATTTGCACAGTGGGTGCTGGTGTTGGCACCCTTTCAGCCGGCATCCCTCGGTCAGCTGATCAGAGGAGCCAGTTGCAAATCTTTGCACGAATAGCACTGGCAGCCAATGAGCTGCCATCACTGTTCGGGTATTCTGGCAGAGGAATACAAAAGAAACTGGGAATTCCTCAATCAACATGCTTGTAGCGTTAATGGAGGAATCTGCACTATTTTTTTTTCCGTTCAGCGCGCAGGTTAAATGAAAAAATAGAGCCGTGTATGGCTAGCTTTATACATCCCACCCACTTCCAGGTGTCATTGTAACGAGATGATCAATGTTATTCACTGCACCTCATTGGTCAAAATGTTATGGCTAATCCGTCTCTCTCTCCCTCTCTCTCCCTCTTAACTTTCTTTGAGAAGTTCCTGTGTCTTTTTTTCTTTGGAAATACGTTTTCCCTTGCTCTTTTGTGTCCTGCTAGTTGGTAGATTAAAAGGAATTTCTTCCAAATTATTTGTCTAGCCTTGTCTGTTGCCAAGATAGTACCATAAAATAATTAATGTGAATAGTTTGATCTAGCTTGCCAGATGTAAATCATTTTACATCTGGCAAGCAAGAGCAAGATGGTGCATACTCTGGCTTAAGGGCCCATTCACATCACTTCCAGACCAGATTGTTTCCGGATCTAAAATGCACCCTAATGTATCTCTATGCTCTTCTTGGCCTCAGTTCATAACTTTGCAGTCAGTTCCAGACCAGACTAGAAAAATACTGTCACATTTTGCACATTTTGACTGGTCTGGAACGCGCACAAACGTGTCAGAAACGCACCGGAACGCAACGCAATGGGGGGGACATTTTTTTTTTTGGTTGGTTTGGATGATCTCATCACCCCTGGACTTCCTGCTTCTGCGGAGAGAGAGATCTGTGAAGATAGGAACCACGATGGCTGAAGTGGACACTGACTTCTTTGTAGAACTTGTGGAAGGCTGCCCAGAGCTGTATGATCCGAAGCATGGGCAATATAAGAACAATGATAGGAGGATGGACAAGTGGAGAGGCATTGATCCCCAGGTTGTCCCTGGCTATGGTCATTTCAGCAGCTCTGAAAAGAACTGTGGTAAGTTCATGTCTCTTATGTGCAAGCATTGTGCTGCTCTTGTCCTGGCTACCTGTAGGTCTTGCAGAGGTCCCCCAGCAAGACCTAAAAGGGAACGCGGCAAAACGCATAAAAAAGTGGCAGCAACGCAGTGCGTTCCAGATCTGGTCCAGAAAATGGTGTGAATTTGCCCTTGACGGCTCATTCACACCACATCCAGATCATCACCATAACAGATTGTTTCTGGACCAAAATGCATCCGAATGTATCCCTATGCTATTTCTGGCCTCTGTTCACACCAGCGCAGTCAGTACCAGACCAGAAAAATACTGCATGTCTCATTTTGTCTGGTCTGGAATTCACTGGAACTGCGGGCAGGTTCACACCATTTTCTGGACCAGATCTGTTTTGGAAAATTGGGTGAACTTGCCCTAAGGCCATCACTCTCCTCTACTAAAAGAAGAACTCGGGGCAGAAATACTCTTAACTCTTGCAGTGGGGCTGGCAGTTAGACATGTCCCTGCAGCCTCGGTCCCCCTCACCTCAGCTTCAGTTGTCTAAGGTCCTGTGAGTCATCACGTCCAATACATTGTATCAGATGTGAAGACTCCAAGGAGCATTCCAGGGCTGGAGTGAAGGGGACCGAGGCTGCAGGGATCGGTCTAACAGCCAGCCTTCTCTGAGTTTCAGGTGGGTATAGTTTTCTTATTTTCGTCCCTAGACTCAAACAAGCACTTTGCATTGTGGGGGGTGACCCCATTGCAAGGTTTCAGAATAATTATGCCTGGAGATCTTTCCAGAAACGGAAATAATGTTGTATTGCGTATGTGTATAATATGCGTTGTATCTGCAGTAGTTTAATTGCATATTTGTTTTTTTTAATACGGTGAATTGAAACATCACTTTGTCCTTTTTGGAAAGTGGTTTCTTCACATTCTGTAATCTGAATACTTTGTGATCAGAATGGGTCTATGTTATGTGCTGGCTGTTCAGTAGCAGCATCAGACTAAGTGGCCTACATTGAACAGTAACATTTTATCCATGTTATATCTTGAAGTAGTGCAAGTGCAATTGTTACTATGACTACAGGCGAACAATGTGACATCTTTTGTTCATAAGTTGAAGTTAGGGATGGGCCATACATTCTGTTATCTATTTTTATTATTCATGCAGCAGAATAGCCCATTTGAGCTTTTATGGTCTGTAGTTATTATATTAAGATGTCATGTTAGAGAATGACTCCAGGCACATTGCTACTAACAGTTGAAATCTTATATGTATGTATGTATGTGTGTGTGTGTATATATATATATAATCATTTTTAACTGCCAGGCTTGTGATACACTATTGCTATGCAGAATAGCCAGGTAAGTGACCTATTTTTTGCTCCTAAGCAGCCAGGCATTATCATTTAAACAATACAGCCTGATCCCAGTCTGTGATTAGATGGTGAATGAGAAGCAGCACATTCCACTCTGTCCTCCTGTAAGCATATAAAATTTCTTGCCTGATAGCCCTACAAAATATTGGGGCTCTGAATGGCAGTGCAGGGGATTACAGGAGCCAGTTGCTGTTCTATCAGGCCAGGTACAAGTATTTATGTTTGTTTTGTATAAAAAAATGAAAGGAATAAAGGCTAAACAGTTCTGAGCATTGCAACAGAGTCAATATTATATGGCTACATTGTGTTTGCTGTATTTATTCCAACTTTAAAAATCAAATTTAAACTATTTGTTTATTTTATATGTAAAACCATTATTCGCTAGTCTCTCTTGGTATTCATTTTTACAAATGACAATAAAAGATATGCTTACTCGTACTGTTATCATTATTATTGATATTTTGTCCGCTTCTTCACATGCATACCCTAAAAGATCTGTTTCTTATCCATGTTTAGTGTAGATTTTATGAGCTACCTTAGCAGAACAGTGCTGTCGTTTCTTTGCTGAGTCAGCAGGTCAAAAGAGAGATCATCTAACACAATAGACCCTCAAGGATGTCCTTTGATAGCTATCTCCGAAGCTTTTCTGTTGTGATGATGAGATCTTGTATTAGGACTCATTTATTAAAATGTCTCAGGCAAGAGCTCTCTTAATGTGTGCCAGGGTTTCCACAGAAGTTATATTCTATTGTGAAATGTTATCTAAAAAAAATAATGTACAAGTTAAGAATATAGAAATGTCAAACAGTGATAACATCCTTTGCAGGGCTGGACAAATCCCAGGAGCCAGTTAGCCAATGTTCCTTAAAAATGGCAGGAGGTGCCTAGCCTGTAATGTTTAACCACTTCCAGTTTGTTCATGTAAATGTACGTCCTCCGCTGGAAGTGGTTATACCAATTACAGCAGCCGTGTACTTGGTACCGTTTTAAACAGCAGACGATTGCTATTTAAATACAAGCGATCCGTCATCTTGTACAGGTGTCGGATCACTTGAACGGTGCGGCGCCCCCCCCACTGGTGCTGCCGTCGGCTTCCTGGGCTTCACTGACCCTCGTGTGAGCCTGGGACCGGCGTGGAGGGTCTCCCCTGATATATCGGAGGAGAGATCAGCAGCTTCTAGCCGCGGATCTCTCCTCTGATCACTGGACCCGGAAGTGATGTGTTACATCACTTCCGGTGTCACTGGGCACATTCTCTGGCTGGCTCTTAGAGCCAGAAGAAGAAGTTGGTGAAGCAGATCTCTGCTTTTTCAGCTTCTTTGGGGTCTCTAGGTGACATTAGGCGTCTGAAAAACCCCTGATGTATCCATAAAGAGGACCTGTCACATTATTTTTGCTATTACATAGGGGGCTTGTTATCCCCCTATGCAATAGCAATAAAGCAGAGTGTAAAAAAAAAAAAAAATAGTAAAAATTAACCACTTGCCGTCCGCCCATTGTAAAAAAACGGACGGATGGCACTGCAGCATTGGCTGATATCTGTCCCCAAAAAAAGGGTATAAAATTCATTTCAGTACAGCGTTGCATGACGGAATAAATGTCAGTCAAAGTACCGCAGCGCTGAACACTGAAAAATGGCCTGGATGGGAAGGGGGTTTAACACCGCGGATGCCAACTGGTTAAAGAAACATAAAAAATGCAAAAAAAATGTTTTAAAGCCCCCCCCATGTGCACGCACATACAACGCAAACATGTTGTCGGATGCGCCTACCTGCAAAAACAACAATTGCGCCACAAGTTGCATATCGTTGCGAGCGTCGGAGTGAGAGCAATAATTTTAGCCATCAATCACTGTTAGCACTAAACTGGTGAGCAGTAAAAGTGTTTAAAGCGTCACCTATGGGAAATTTTGGTTATTGTAGTTTTTTTGCGGTTTCACGGACGCACGCAATTTTAAGGCTTGACATGTTTGGTATCCATTTACCCAGCGTGACCCCGTCTCTTCTATTTTACCCACAAATTGGGCATTATATTCTTTTTCTGTGCACTAAATTTAATTTTAGTGTATTTCATCCTAAAAATACTTTCTTGATAAACATTTGCGCAAATACTGTGCAACATAAAGAATTGGAACTAGCATCTTTTTATTCTACAGGACCTCTGCTTTCAGAACATATATCATTGTGTGGGGGTCTGAAGCTGTTTTCTAGCCACACATTCTGATTTTTTTTATGTGTGTGCAAATGTAATAAATTGCTCTGGCAGCAAGTGGTTAAGACATGGTTTTATATGATGTATTTTTCCTATTGTGTTATATGTTAGGAAATAACTACTGTTTGCTAGGCCGGTTTATATCACATGGTAACATATCAAATGTTTCCCACTACCGCATTTAAGATACTCCCATAAAATAACATGTTTAAACCAGTGCCATGCATCAATTAACAGCTTGTTTTTAATAAATTAGCTGTGCAGTTATGTTGATTCTCTGCCCAGTCAACAGACAGGTGATGTGGGAGGGGTGAAGCTAAAGTGTTACTATTATTATTTTATTATTATTATACAGGATTCATATAGTGCCAACAGTTTGTGCAGTGCTTTACAAAATGAAGGGAGACAGTACCGATGAAATACAATTTTAATAGTAGAGTTTTAAGAGGGCCCTGCTCTTGAGAGCATACTATCTAGTAGGTGTGGGAAGGTCTAATGGAAGAAGTAAAAGGACAGTTATGCCAAGTTGGGATAGGCTTCCCTATCCTTCCTAGGATCGGGAAACCTATAGGGGACAATGGTATCACCTGATTGACTGTAAAGGGTTGTGTGGATTATAAGACTTGCTGAACAAAATTAAAAATACTTTTGGTGTGTGTGTGGGTGTGTATAGATCTCTCTCTATATCTAATCTCCTATAAAAAGTATTCACCCTCGTGGAAGTTGGAATACATGAATATATTTTCAAGTGTATTAGTTTTACTTTAATTATTTACAATATCTGGCGATTCCTTCTGCCATTGCAGTGACGAAGGGAATCTGTTTTGCAAATAAGGGAAGGATTGGAGCATTATTTACACAATTATATGATGGACTGTGCCCACAAAGGACTTTGTCTGACAGCAGTTTTTTTCTCTGGAGAGCAAATGACAAATGACTCTTGTGGTTTATCTTCAGGCAAATAGTGGCCTGTGGAACAAATTCAAGTATTCTCGAAGAATGTACAGCCAGCCATTTATTTTCCACTGCAAAAAATGACAAATAAAATGGCTTTTTGTAAGATATGCGGCTGCAGCCATTTCAGTGAGATCGCTTTCTGTTGGCTTTACGGAGGCTTAGGATAAGATGTTGACTCTGCCTCTGGCAGCAAAGGAGTTAAGCTTCCGGAAATCTTTCCTCTTCTATATTTTATTTTCTTAAATAAAAATATCTTGTACTGACATGTAAAGCAACATTATGGTTTTAATTAGTGTGCTGCAGCTGTTTGCCTTTAGCCTTCTAGAAGGCAAGCTGAAAGGCTGATATATTCTGTTTTTTAAAGATATGGTGCATAAAAACAGCTTTATAATGAAGGGAGATTTGGGGTCGAGTTAAAGTGGCAAAAAACAAAGCGAGAACCCCAGGGCTTATAATACAGACATATCCAGTAAATGGAAAGAGCTTTTTCCGCAATGTTTCCTGGCGTTTAATTAAAAAATGATGGGCAATCTTGTGTTTTGTAGGTAACAAGAAAGGAAGCTTAAAATATCTCTACTCCAATGCAGATAACATTTGAGGCTTGTAGCCCTCAGCCCAGAATCTAAAAAAAGAGGCCAGAACTCTTATATAGTATTATTATTATTATACAGGATTTATATAGCACCAACAGTTTGCTCAGCGCTTTACAATATAGGGAAGACATTACAATCACAATACAATTCAAGACAAGATGGTAAGGAGGGCCCTGCCCCATAGGGCTTACAATCTTAGGCCCCATTCACACTGAGCGGAAAATCCCCCAATTTCCGCTGCGATATCTTGAGCAGTCGCCGTCCAATGATTTTCAATGGAGCTGTCTTAATGCACAGCTCCATGTCGCTCATGGCAGTCAAAAGTCGCGCCTGCAGGACCCTTTTTCCCACGGATGTCGCTCGAATTTCCTTTATTTTACTGCAGCCCGACGGTGAAGGTCGCACGATTGTCGCTGGAACGTCGCCCGAACCGTCGTGCTATCCCGCCGTGCGAAAATCCGCTCGAGTGTCGTTAATTGTGAATGGGGCCTAAAAGGGAAAGAGAAGTGATACATGAGGAGGTAGCTCTGTGGGAATGAATTGTTTGAATAGTAAAAGTAAGTAATAGAAGTAGTAGAGTAATAGTAGAAGAACATCAAATCTGGAAACTTCTGTAACTAGCACATTTGTGATGTAATGTCTAATATACAAAATAGGCCTATAATACCTGTTTACTGATATTCCGAGTCCAGAATTTCATCAAATGCCCAGCACACCAATATTGTTGGATTCTGATTCTGTCTTCAGATCCTTTTATTTAAACAAAAAATATATAAATATTTAAAATCTTTTACCAATTAACCTTTTATATGGTGAGTCCAGGGTTGTCGTAAAATCAAGCAATGCTTGCAAATCAAGCAAAACCAATACCTTATATATGTTGGTGTAAAAAAAAAAGCAGTGCATGTGAACGCACTTGTGTTGAGTCATGTTCAGGGTACACATGTACCCTTAGGCCCCATTCACACTAGGGTGCAATTAGGTGCTTTTATATGCATTTTTAATGGTTTCCTAAACGCATATTAATGCATCTAATGATTTCCAATGGATCTATTCACACCTTGCATAAGATACTAATATCTGCAGTCAGTTTAGCTGCATTTAGGAAAAAAATAGAAGTCCAGTGTATCCAGGAAATTTTTTTAGCTTCTAAATGCACCAAAATGCATGTAAACGCAAAACGTGTTTATTTGCAGAAATCTCATTGGCTACTTCGATGGACTGTTTCAGTGGACAAAGGACAGATGCATCTAAAAGCATATGCTTGAACCCGCATCTAAAAGCATGATTTTGCAGACAGATCTTTGCATAAAGACACATATGGACAGTGTGAATGAGGCCTAAAACAATAGCATGCTGCTTTTGCAGCTGCTTTTACTTTTCTTTTTGTGAGCCATCTTCCAAAAAAAAAAAAGGATACATACCAGTTTTACAGTATACCATTTGTTAAATACCCTGGCGTTTTTACTTTTAGGATTCTTTACATTTCAGTGAGTTTGAGTCAATGAAATAATCTCTTGAAATAAAAAATGTACATGATTGTTAATAAACCATGTTCAGTTTAACATGCTCATATTTCAAACCCCTATTACCTAAATAAATAGAAGGAAAAATGTGCTAATATTTGCAATATTATTAGTTATAAAGGAATAGTTGTGCATTAAAGCCTAAAAAGTTAAATTTTACACATTTTTGTCTGCAAATAATATAGGTTTTTTTTATAGCTTGTTGCCTCATACCCAATAAGACTCGAGGATGTAATTACTGCCAAAGGTGCTTCAACAAAGTACTAAGTAAAGGGTCTGTATACTTAAAGTGACATTAAACCCTCAGATGTTTTAACATAACCCAATACTGTAATGTGTGCCTTACTGTAATCCATGGTTGTTTCCCTTCTCTTTGCTGCTCTTCCTTTTAAATACTCATGTCTTCTCATGCTTGGGGAGAACTTCCCTTTGCAGCTGAGTGCCTCTTCCTGTAGTGCTGGCTCAGGTTGCAAACCTTCACACAGACACCATGTATCCATTCCAGAGACAAGGCAGTCTGCAGCAAAACAGAAGTTCTGCCCAGCATGAGAACAGATACAAATTTAAAAGGAAGAGCAGCAAAGAGAAGGGAAACAACCATGGATTACAGTAAGGCACACATTACAGTATTGGTTTATGTTAAAACATCTGAGGGTTTAATGTCACTTTAAGTACATGTGATATTTCAGGATTTCCTTTTTCATAAATTTGCAAACATTTCTAAAATTCTGTTTTCACTTCGTCATTCTGGGGTACTGAGTGTAGATTAATGAGAAAAAAATAGTTTAAACATTTGTAGTATCAGGCTGCAACATAACAAAATTGAAAAAAAGTGAAGGGGGTTTGAATACTTTCTGAATGCACTGTAATATAAGTCAACAGACTTGTATTACATGTGGTGACTGCTGCAGGAATTGGTCTAGCAGCCAGGCGGGACTGAGGATTGGGTGAGTATATGTTCTTTATTTTATACCCTAGACCACAAAAAGCACTTAACCCCTGCAGTGCGGGGGTAGCCCCACTGCAAGGGTTACATTTTTAGCTGCCCAGAGTTCTTTAATGAAGAAAAGCAAATAAAATCATATGTTCTTAAAAAAAAATATGGAAGATATTTTTTAAGAAAACCGTTAATTTTGCAGGTTTCAAGTGTGTCAGTTTTTCCCCAAAACAACTCAAGTCTTGTCATTTGACTGGCAGGTTTAGTTGCCTTCAGTTGTGAATTGGTTAAGGAGCCAATTACATTTCTGAGCATAACAAAACATTTTTTCAGTCTTTTTTTTTTTATAATGCATTGCGGTGCATTTTTTGTAGGTTTTACAGGGTGTTGTATACATTTTGTAAGCAGTGGCTTGCAATAAAACACATGTATTTTGAGTTTTACAGTCATTCCTATGGAACCTATGGCTTCTGGAAACCATAGAAAGAAGGATTATGTCAAATGCACTGCATTAAAATGCATGAGAAAAAGCTGTGGGGTTAAAAGCAGTGCTACAGACCACTCCATGAGCTTTGTTTCGAAGTTAAAAGGGTGTGCCTTGATACACTGAACTGGTCAGAATATCTCTTTGCAATAGAAATCACCTTTAACACTGGATGTTCTCATCATCACCCTCTAGGGCAGGGGTGGCAAACTCAAATTCATCGGGGGCCGCATCAGCAGTATGGTTACCCTCAAAGGGCCGGTTGTATGGGGGCGCATACGTGCAAAAAATACGATTTGCGCCCATTACGCCGCACATGTTACATATCGCTGCGAACGTCGCAGTGAGAGCAAATCTTATATAGTATTATTATTATTATACAGGATTTATATAGCACCAACAGTTTGCTCAGCGCTTTACAATATAGGGAAGACATTACAATCACAATACAATTCAAGACAAGATGGTAAGGAGGGCCCTGCCCCATAGGGCTTACAATCTTAGGCCCCATTCACACTGAGCGGAAAATCCCCCAATTTCCGCTGCGATATCTTGAGCAGTCGCCGTCCAATGATTTTCAATGGAGCTGTCTTAATGCACAGCTCCATGTCGCTCATGGCAGTCAAAAGTCGCGCCTGCAGGACCCTTTTTCCCACGGATGTCGCTCGAATTTCCTTTATTTTACTGCAGCCCGACGGTGAAGGTCGCACGATTGTCGCTGGAACGTCGCCCGAACCGTCGTGCTATCCCGCCGTGCGAAAATCCGCTCGAGTGTCGTTAATTGTGAATGGGGCCTAAAAGGGAAAGAGAAGTGATACATGAGGAGGTAGCTCTGTGGGAATGAATTGTTTGAATAGTAAAAGTAAGTAATAGAAGTAGTAGAGTAATAGTAGAAGAACATCAAATCTGGAAACTTCTGTAACTAGCACATTTGTGATGTAATGTCTAATATACAAAATAGGCCTATAATACCTGTTTACTGATATTCCGAGTCCAGAATTTCATCAAATGCCCAGCACACCAATATTGTTGGATTCTGATTCTGTCTTCAGATCCTTTTATTTAAACAAAAAATATATAAATATTTAAAATCTTTTACCAATTAACCTTTTATATGGTGAGTCCAGGGTTGTCGTAAAATCAAGCAATGCTTGCAAATCAAGCAAAACCAATACCTTATATATGTTGGTGTAAAAAAAAAAGCAGTGCATGTGAACGCACTTGTGTTGAGTCATGTTCAGGGTACACATGTACCCTTAGGCCCCATTCACACTAGGGTGCAATTAGGTGCTTTTATATGCATTTTTAATGGTTTCCTAAACGCATATTAATGCATCTAATGATTTCCAATGGATCTATTCACACCTTGCATAAGATACTAATATCTGCAGTCAGTTTAGCTGCATTTAGGAAAAAAATAGAAGTCCAGTGTATCCAGGAAATTTTTTTAGCTTCTAAATGCACCAAAATGCATGTAAACGCAAAACGTGTTTATTTGCAGAAATCTCATTGGCTACTTCGATGGACTGTTTCAGTGGACAAAGGACAGATGCATCTAAAAGCATATGCTTGAACCCGCATCTAAAAGCATGATTTTGCAGACAGATCTTTGCATAAAGACACATATGGACAGTGTGAATGAGGCCTAAAACAATAGCATGCTGCTTTTGCAGCTGCTTTTACTTTTCTTTTTGTGAGCCATCTTCCAAAAAAAAAAAAGGATACATACCAGTTTTACAGTATACCATTTGTTAAATACCCTGGCGTTTTTACTTTTAGGATTCTTTACATTTCAGTGAGTTTGAGTCAATGAAATAATCTCTTGAAATAAAAAATGTACATGATTGTTAATAAACCATGTTCAGTTTAACATGCTCATATTTCAAACCCCTATTACCTAAATAAATAGAAGGAAAAATGTGCTAATATTTGCAATATTATTAGTTATAAAGGAATAGTTGTGCATTAAAGCCTAAAAAGTTAAATTTTACACATTTTTGTCTGCAAATAATATAGGTTTTTTTTATAGCTTGTTGCCTCATACCCAATAAGACTCGAGGATGTAATTACTGCCAAAGGTGCTTCAACAAAGTACTAAGTAAAGGGTCTGTATACTTAAAGTGACATTAAACCCTCAGATGTTTTAACATAACCCAATACTGTAATGTGTGCCTTACTGTAATCCATGGTTGTTTCCCTTCTCTTTGCTGCTCTTCCTTTTAAATACTCATGTCTTCTCATGCTTGGGGAGAACTTCCCTTTGCAGCTGAGTGCCTCTTCCTGTAGTGCTGGCTCAGGTTGCAAACCTTCACACAGACACCATGTATCCATTCCAGAGACAAGGCAGTCTGCAGCAAAACAGAAGTTCTGCCCAGCATGAGAACAGATACAAATTTAAAAGGAAGAGCAGCAAAGAGAAGGGAAACAACCATGGATTACAGTAAGGCACACATTACAGTATTGGTTTATGTTAAAACATCTGAGGGTTTAATGTCACTTTAAGTACATGTGATATTTCAGGATTTCCTTTTTCATAAATTTGCAAACATTTCTAAAATTCTGTTTTCACTTCGTCATTCTGGGGTACTGAGTGTAGATTAATGAGAAAAAAATAGTTTAAACATTTGTAGTATCAGGCTGCAACATAACAAAATTGAAAAAAAGTGAAGGGGGTTTGAATACTTTCTGAATGCACTGTAATATAAGTCAACAGACTTGTATTACATGTGGTGACTGCTGCAGGAATTGGTCTAGCAGCCAGGCGGGACTGAGGATTGGGTGAGTATATGTTCTTTATTTTATACCCTAGACCACAAAAAGCACTTAACCCCTGCAGTGCGGGGGTAGCCCCACTGCAAGGGTTACATTTTTAGCTGCCCAGAGTTCTTTAATGAAGAAAAGCAAATAAAATCATATGTTCTTAAAAAAAAATATGGAAGATATTTTTTAAGAAAACCGTTAATTTTGCAGGTTTCAAGTGTGTCAGTTTTTCCCCAAAACAACTCAAGTCTTGTCATTTGACTGGCAGGTTTAGTTGCCTTCAGTTGTGAATTGGTTAAGGAGCCAATTACATTTCTGAGCATAACAAAACATTTTTTCAGTCTTTTTTTTTTTATAATGCATTGCGGTGCATTTTTTGTAGGTTTTACAGGGTGTTGTATACATTTTGTAAGCAGTGGCTTGCAATAAAACACATGTATTTTGAGTTTTACAGTCATTCCTATGGAACCTATGGCTTCTGGAAACCATAGAAAGAAGGATTATGTCAAATGCACTGCATTAAAATGCATGAGAAAAAGCTGTGGGGTTAAAAGCAGTGCTACAGACCACTCCATGAGCTTTGTTTCGAAGTTAAAAGGGTGTGCCTTGATACACTGAACTGGTCAGAATATCTCTTTGCAATAGAAATCACCTTTAACACTGGATGTTCTCATCATCACCCTCTAGGGCAGGGGTGGCAAACTCAAATTCATCGGGGGCCGCATCAGCAGTATGGTTACCCTCAAAGGGCCGGTTGTATGGGGGCGCATACGTGCAAAAAATACGATTTGCGCCCATTACGCCGCACATGTTACATATCGCTGCGAACGTCGCAGTGAGAGCAATAAGTTTTGGGCCATCAATCACCGATAACACTAAACTGATGAGCGGTAAAAGCTTTTAAAGTGTCGCCTATGGCCAATTTTGGGTATGGTAGTTTTCTGCGATTTCGCAGGTGCGCGCAATTTTAAAGCTTGACATGTTTGGTGTCTATTTACCCGACGTGACCCGATCTTTTATATTTTACCAAAAAACTGGGTAATAATAAATGTTTCCTAACATAATGTTAAAAAAAAACTTTTTTTTTTTTTTCAACAATTTTCCTAATTATAGTAAAAAATAAAAACCCCAGTGGTGATTAAATACCACCAAAAGAAAGCTCTATCTGTCCCCAAAAAATGGTATAAAATTTATTTCAGTACAGCGTTGCATGACGGAATAAACGTCAGTCAAAGTACCGCAGCGCTGAACACTGAAAAATGGCCTGGCCAGGAAGGGGGTCTAAACACCTGGTCTTGAAGTGGTTAAGAAACACTCTATTTAAATAATAAAATACAAAACAGACATTAAGCAGTACACTGCATTTATTAAAAAAAAAGAATTTACTTACAGAACAAAGTTCTGAGCTCCTGCTCCTCATCCCTGCTCCTCATAGCAAGGCAAGGACAGCCTCCCACGTGTCTTTCCTGGCTGAGCCCACAGCTGATCCATCCAGCGCCCGCACGGAGGGGCGCCGCGCCCGCGGGCGCACAGTAAAGATGATCTCCGACTCCTGATTCCGCCTGTGGACTGGCCTACCAGAGTGCCAGTACTTTGTCCAGTTTTAAAGATGGCCGCTGCGCTGTCGTGGCGGCCATCTTAATGAGTCATTCATAGACTGCCAGTGACACTGTCACTGCTGTGCTGCCTGGCTGAGCTGACAGGTAAACTGTCAAGCGCCCGCACGGAGGGGCGCCGCGCCCGCGGGCGATTATTAAAGAGTTTTTTTTACTGAATCTGTGCCGGTCGCCAGGCTTCCATGTTGCTATGGCGCCCTGTGCGACCGCACAGCCCGCACACCCCTAAGGCCGGCCCTGGCTGTGCGGGCCACATTACAAGGTCCGGCGGGCCGGATTCGGCCCGTGGGCCTTGTGTTTGCCACCCCTGCTCTAGGGTTACCCTACGTGGACTACTCTTCACCGAATAATCTATTTAGGATGTCAGATCAGACTATATATGGCCACCATTAGTGTTCAGAATGAAATTGGGGCCTTCTGGTTGTTTGTAAATTATATAGCAATTAATGAGCCAGGAGAGTATGGAGGCTGTGATTGCAGGTCTCCTTCTGAAAATGCTAGATGCCTGGCCCACAGTATGTTTTGGTTACTGTCTCAGAACACTCATGCTGTCGGTGAGTGTCAGAAAAGGGTCAGCTTCCTATCTGTATGCTTGTTCCACGTCAGCGAGTCAGACAGCATTGAAGTCAAAGCATCAGTCAGCGATGGCATCCTACATTTATCTCTCATGATAGTGTCCCTTTAAATATATCCTGTATGACTATCCAGTAAGTTCTAAATAGCAACACAAAGGTATTCTTTGCACCAGCGATAGATTACTGAAGTGACCCCAGAATAAAAATGGCCAGCCCCTTCAGCTAAAGCAACTTCTGCTGGCCTAGGTGACCCAAAGTTGTAAACTGAGATTGTTGGCTTATAATAAGAAGAATTTATATTTGTGTGTATCCTACAAGGACTGTAAAAAAAACATTTTTAAACTCCAGTTTTGGTCCGTTGAGTTTGCTTGTATATTTATTTAAAGCTAGAGCAAACAGGATCAACATTTTTTTATTCATTGCTCTGAAATGCATACTTGGCCCCTTTAGGCAATTCAGAGTTAAACTACATTCTCTTTTCTTCTGGACACTGCTGGTATGACCACTCCATGTGAAAACACTTACATAGATGTTCAAGCAAAGAAGAATTCCCACAGGAAGATAAACGGTGATGGGGGATCCTATTCCGGGTGGAGAATAGGAGACGTCACACCTACTGTATTCTTGTTGAAGGTTTTTTTTCTTTGTATTCATTACTTTGAGTATGGTTTTTGCAGCAGCCCAGCTGGTTGTGATGTTTTTTTGAAATCGTGCTCTTGTATATAACCTTTTTTGCTTACAGTTCTACTCCAGGGTTATTATGTTTGATAAAGTAATTATCATGCCTAAATCATATGTAAGGACTTACAGATGTTGCCCTACTTTTCTTGGAATTTCTTTTCACAATTCATGGGAATGAGACCAACAATTTTGTCAGCTCTTCCATTTTTCTTTTTTTTATATTTTAGTTCAAAGAAGGTTGATATGTAAATGATTTGCTGTGTCTTGATTTCTGTTCACTGTAATGCTTTTCATTGTGTATCTACAGTACAAAAACCGTTGGTTGTAAAAAATGAATCATTTAATTTCTGTGGGGTCCTGCTGGAGAGCATGGCTGAATGATAATGCATCAAGGTAACATTATCTGAGCAGTGATAAAACACTGCCATCCTCAACTCTCCCAAGTGAAGAATTTTATTGTCAGTCAAATAGGTTGACATTTGCTTCCTGCTTTAGCAGTCCTTTCTTTGCCTCTGGACACTAATAAATAACTCATTCCTTTAAAGTTATTCATTTGATGACTTACAATTACTACCTAAAGAAGAATTCCTTTGATGCTGTTGCCACTTTCTTTTTACTTAAAAATGTCACCTTCACATTGGGCTTTTCGGGCCCATTCTTGATTATGCACCTCTTCTTTCATGAACAGGATATATAATTTTCAAGTTACTGTAACTTCGAGATATTGGGCTCCAGTTTTATTACAGGGCATTGCCTACAAATTGTATTTTATTTCCAGTGTGTCATTTCTATAGCCTGCTGTAATAAGTGACTCCCATTTAGGGTAAAAGGCTACAAACTGAAGGTAAGAAAAATGAAGACTAAACTACAAGGCTCTTGTACATTGCTTGTTGAGATTGTGGTCACTTCCATGTGGGAGTGCTGCACTCAATGTAAACTGACTGCAGACTTCTTGTGAATCACTGTGGATATCAATGACAATGAAGATTGCAGCAACCAACAGCGCTATTCCATTTGCTGACCAAGTCTTAGAGCATGGAGCAAGTGTCCAACTTTTGGAAAGCTGTCAATGAGCATCGACAGCTACAGTCACTATAGATGAATGCTTGTCCCCTGTTGGAGCAAGTGTCCAACTTTTGGAATGCTGTCAATGGGCATCGACAGCTACAGTCACTATAGATGAATGCTTGTGCCCCGTTGAAGCAAGTGTCCAACTTTTGGAATGCTATCAATGGCCATCGACAACTACAGTCACTATAGGTGAATGCTTGTCCCCTGTTGTAGGCAGGAGCCCCACCAGTGTTAATGCCTTCTGGTAGGAATGGAGCTGCCCTTGTCTTGCCTGGGGCTGGAAGCACAAGGCCTCCCAGTCATGTGCCCCCTGGGGTTTGCTTCCCAGGGGTGCCAGAGAAACACAATGGGCATGGGACCCCACAGTGTGGCATCTGGCACATGGTCACGTCACCATATTGCTTTTCTTGCACTCAGCACTTTTAGGCAGGCCTTCTGGCTAGCCTGCAGGAATGTTTATGCCGGCTGCAAGGCCTGCTGTGTCCTGCACATGGTATCTTATTTATTTGTAGCACTTATTTTAGCACAGGCACTTTTTCACTCCACAGACTATGGAGGATGCAGGTCTCTTGGGGGCCTGCCCTAATGTTGGAAGGGTGGATCTGAAGCCTTCACGGGTCTTTTTCCTTCCCCCACTCGGGTCTCTCTTCGGGAGAGCCCTTACCTAGTACTTGGAGGACCAGCTTCGGCTGGTCCCTAAGGATCGGGGTCTGCCTGGCATAACCGCTATGTGGGCTAGAGTGCCTTGCCCCTGTCAGGAGCCTCGCCTTGCGCAAACGCGCATCGGATGTGCCTACGTACAAAAACATTGATCGCCCTACATGTTGAGTATCGCCCTGTGTGAGCAATAATTCTGGGGCCAATATCTATGCGTATCCTTAAACTCATGACCTGTAGGTGTCTTTAAATCGTCATCTATGGACTTTTTGGGGTACTGAATTTTGTTGCCATTTCATGGACGCACGCAATTTTTCACCTGGGCATGTTGGGTATGTATTTATTTGTCGTAACCTCATCTACAAAAAAATGGGGCACTAAAATGAAAGAGTGCATTTTTCAGTAAATTTTTGGGTTTGATAAAGAGTTGCGCCAATATCATGCAACATAAAAATTTGCAACTGCCACCATTTTATTCTACAGGTTGTTGGCCGTCAAAAAATGTATAATGTTTTGGAGGTTTGAAGTAATTTTCAGGCCTAAAATGTGAATTATATCATGTGTGCAAAAAAAGGCCTTGGCAGCGAAAAGGTCCTTATGGGGTAAAGAATAGTATTTACAAGCTAATACACGTGTTAACTGCTCAAAAAAAATATATAATTTTACAAAACAAAATGAACAGTGCAGGCTTATATGCTCCACTACCTGGCCCTACCATTTTTTTGAGTCTTTTGCCTGCCCCTTTCACTACATCATAATGAAAATAGTGCTTATGCAGCGCAGATAGGGAAAAACTGAACTAACATTGCTGCATTTACCAGTACACACAGAGGCATGGGGGCTATCTTTACAAACATGCTAGTAGCTTTTTTTCTGAAATCATTGTTTTCTTTGATCATTTTACTTATAGATAGATTGATTCTCCTTTCAGTAAAAATATGTTTTGTTATATTAGCTTCATCAAATATATTTATTTTCACTGGTGGGTTATTTAAAACATGTTGCTATGATCACCGACACATGGTACCGTATAATTAATCAGATCTCGGTAGTTTACATTACCCTTATTATAAAAAAGCTTCAATGCTATTGGTTGCTATGAGTTTTTGGCACAAAGCTTACCAAAACACAGTACCACATGATCAAATTTAGGTGCAGGTCTAGGAGATCAAAGTTCAAGTTGTACTTTTGCCTATTATATTTTATTAAAGTGCATGCATTTTCTTATTTTTTTAATCCTTTTGCATTCTCACATCAGTTCACTAGATCAAGCAAAATTTGCCACCTTCTGCTGAACATTTGGATTTCCCATTCTTAATTGAATTCAAGGGCTGAAAAACATACTTATAAATATGACAGATGCTACACGCACCAATCCTGCTCGGCATCTGACAGTCCCATCTGCAGACAGAGAATCATTCATTTTTATTGTTCCTAGCTGTTCATTCTCCACCACAAATGTTTGCTGCACATTTGGCAAATGGGGACATGAGCTTGAAACTCTCATTTTCATTTGTCCTCTGCACCCACAAAGATTCACATTACAAATGGCATGCACTTGTGGGGTGAATGCTGGTGAATGGGCAGCCTTTTATAAATGTGCTCCACTGAGTATACCCCTTCCTGAGATTTCAACTAGCAGTAGTGCATGTGCAAGATGTTATTATGGGTGCTCATGGTGACAAAGTGCTTGGAGACCAGCAACTCAAAACAAACACTGCCCAATGCAAGCACATCATTATTTGTAACCATGCTAAGCAGGTTTATGAGCCATCCTATGCCAAGTTTCTTTTAAACCTCGAGCAGCTTGCCGTCTCATAGAATGAAAGGTGACATGCATTTTTGAAGGCTGCCAAAAGCTTATGTCACATGCTAATTAATGCTGTGTACACTTTTAGCACCTCTATTTCAGGCTAACTCTTGATATTTCAAAATGTTTTGGGTGTGCAGTGGTAGCTTTGATTACTGACCGGCTTATGATATCACAGATGCTACAGTATGGAGATTTCCATGCCATAGATTGTATATCTTCCCCCTCCACAAGATGTTATTACAGTGTCACTTGCCCAAGTTATGTTTATTCTGATTCTATGGGGGCTCGAGGCTGGATTCACACCATTTTCCGGACCAGATCTGGAACATAGTGCATTGCATTTTTGCCGCGATTTTGACGCAATTGCAATAAAAAATGTTTTTAGCTTAAAATGGTCTTACATGTGCGTTCCAGACGTTTTTGATGCGTTCCAGTGCATTCCAGACCAGACAAAATAGGACAAGCAGTATTTTTCTGGTCTGGTCTGGAACGGACTGGGCTGGTGGGAACAGAGGCCAGAAATAGCATAGGGATACATTGGGATGCATTTTGAGTCCTGGAAACAGCCTGGTCTGGTCTGGAGGTAATTTGGATGTGGTGTGAATGGACCCTGTCACCATCAACTGGCTTTTACTTGCTGTAGCAGCATGGCAGATGATCTATCAGTTTTGGTTCAGAAATCTCACTGCCGGAGTTCCTGGGAGAAATAGGAAGCAATTGATTCAGCCTGTCAGAAATGACTTGGAACTGAGATAAAAGTTTTAGCTGGAGTAGACTTTTAAGTAGCAGTGCATATTTTATGGCCTTTGTCAGTTTAAGAACCCTTTTCTCTACTCCTTGTTTAATCTTAGTGTATTCTTTCATGAGATGTTTATATGTAAATAATTAATTGGAATGTATAACTTTGCCTTTAGTGTAGGCTTCATAATGTCCCCGTGACAACTTTTTTTTTTTCTTGTAATAATAGACAACACGTGAAGCTTTCAATACATTAATGTTCTATAACTGTTTCCCGATATGTTTAGCCTATTTTTTTAAATCCTCTCTGTTTCAGAAAACCATCTCGGTAGGTTTGTTTCTGTAGTTTGCCACTGTTCGTCTTTACAATTTCAGTTCAGTCAGAGACTTAAAACATATGGCATGGACTTAAACAAATGACAGACATATATGTATATCAAAACCACATAGAGATTATGTTTGTGAGGTTCTGGGTTTTAAAGGATTGCTCAGTGAGGGCTTGTTTACACCAATTGTGGTGTGCTCCAGAGCGGTAGCTGCTGGAACGCACAGCAATCGCTCACTAAACTTCCCCCTTTTGCTCTGGAGAGGGAGCGGGTGTGGTGGTGCAGTGAAGTCAATGGCACTGCAGCCTCGCCCCATCCCACCCACAGTGCGATCGGACGCGTGGGAAAACATTGCCTGCATTCCGGTCCATTGCACACGCAAAAAATAGATCATGCAGCATTTTTTTTGCGTTCGCAGTGGAACAGAACGCAGGCAACAGAACGCAGGCAATGTTTTGCCACGTGTCCGATTGCACTGTGGGCAGGGGTGTGTGGCTGCACTGCCATTGACTTCAATGCACTGCCACGCCCCCTCCGGCCCCAGAACGAAGGGGGAAGCTTAGTGAGGGACAGCTGTACGTTCCTGCCCTGAATGGCAGTGTTTCTTTAATCCTGTTATTCTTTCCTCTTTGTCTTTTGTCCCTTTTTTTGCTAACACCTAATTTCTACTTGAGCCTCTCATTAATATCATCTGCTAGGATTAACCCAACACAAGACACCTATGTGTATGGGCAGGTATTCTTGCTATCTGAGTTAATGTTATTACAACTTCCAATAAAAAAAACTATATACAGCAGCAAACATCTGTATTTACCTTGTTTGATTGCCTCCTGTTTTCCTGCTGTCCTGTCTCTGCAGTTTGTATAGTAACATTCAGTATCCCCTGCTTCCACTTATAGGGTGGTTCTGTTCCCCTTCAGCGTTCCCTGGAGCCACAATTAAGGCTCCGCTCACACACTGCGTGGAATTGTGCTAAACATAAAAAATAATTGTTTCCTATGTGTGTTGTTCACACTAGGGCGACGTCCATGGGCTGGGCTGATTCCGCACGTTCAGGCTATAGTGATAGCCGCAAATGTGCGCAATCCATGCGTATGTTAAAGTTTGCACATTTTTTGCCCCTTGTGGTTTTCCCACATGTAGTCATGTGACCTTCACAGTGATCAGCCGCCATGGCTGGAAGTCCTGGGAAGCAGTGATAGAGCTAGAGAAGGAAGCCATTTTATGCCGATTTGATGGTCCCGATGGTCCGGAGCTCCTCACATGTGCGACTCGCTCTGCTGGCGCCGGAACCGGAAGTCCAGGAAGCCATTTTTATAGTAATCGAATGTAAGTGACTGAGGACAGATTTATGGAAACATTGAGATATATGTTTGCAACATATACCGAAATATGTAACTTAAAAAAGAGGAGGGTTTAATACTACTTTTAAGTAAACGTAAACTCAAAAGGTTTTTAAGTTATTTAATTAAATCACTTACAATGGATGCTTCCCCTTGATGTTTTACATCTTTTATTTTCCTGCAGAATCAGCTGGTTTCCTGAGGACTGGCCCTGATATCCTGTTTTAGGGTGGCTCCTTTTACCCTGCAGGGTCCTATGAAGCCACCCGTGTGTGTGCGCTAGTAAGCTGTGTGTATCTCCACAAACACACACGGGAAGCCATTCCCTAATGCTTACTCCCCTCTCCTCCTTCCTTCTGCTCCGTCCTCTTTCTTCCTCCCTTCTCCAAGCTAGTAGATGGACAGATAGTGGAGACTTTACTGTCCCTTGTTATTTGTACTAGATAGGAAGTTCAGAGAAGTGGAGCTGAGAGAATTGGAGCCAGTTGTTCAGAAGCATGATGATTGTAAGTGATTGGGCAACATTTTAAAGGAATACTTTGCTGGAAAAAAGTTTGAGAGTTTTTAAAACTACTTTAAAAAAAGGTGAACAAAGCAGCCTTAGCCATTCAAACTGAGCATAGAATGACAAAAGTATAAACCCACAAGTCAAAATGATCAGCAGATCCAAGGATATGGGCAGCTAAAGTTTTGTATAAATGTTGTTCGCTGTAAAAAATTAGTTTGGCATTGCTCCCTCATTACCATCCAAGTCATGTTGTCACCCATCACATTAAAGGACCAGTAGGTAGGTGTGGGTGGGGAAAGGGGTGGGGCTAAGCTCAGTTGTCCAAGAAAAGGTCCAGATTTGCCTATAACCTTAGCTGCCCATATTCTAGATCTATTTATCATTAGTTTTCAACTTTCAGTTCTCACTGAAGGCAATACTGAGGGTTCTCATCTAAGCTTATTGATGGGCTGGCAAGTAGTCTTATTTGGTGTTTATTTCCTGTGTATTCGGTTTCCTTTATTTGATTAAAATTTGCATACATCTTTGGGGTTTTTCAGTGGGATTATTTGACAAAAATATGTTTTCTCCCCTAAAGTGATAAAGGCTTTTTATTAGGGCTGGTAATGATTAAAATTTTCATGTTCGATTAATCGAAATTTTTTGAAATCGATTAATCGATTAATTTCAATGAATTATAACGCACATACAGATCCAACTACATTGGCCTATACACATACAGCACAGCAATGAAGTAATAAAATGAACTAGGATCACAATAATCCAGCACGTTACGTTATTAATCTCACGTGCCCCACTCAATATGGCCGCCGCTTGAGTGGGGCAACTCAGAATAATAACGTGCTGGATTAGTGTGATCCTAGTTCATTTTATTACTTCATTGCTGTGCTGTATGTGTATAGGCCAATGCCTTGGCTGGCGCTCGTGCAGAAAGTTTCTTGGGCAAACTCACCGGCCCAAGTGGCTCCGTTGGCTAACGAAGGGGGCGGAGTCCGGTGACGTAATGGACATCGACTTCACCGGACTCCTCCCCCTTCCCTTTGTTAGCGGACGGAGCCACTTTGGGAAGGGGGGAGAAGTCTGGTGACCTTGATGCCCGTGACGTCACTGGATCGCCGATGGGACTCTCGGAAGCCGGCGGAGAGGTGAGTGTTTTCATTAGGGATCAAAATAATTTTACTCGATCAAAAAGTTTAACGATTAATCGAGAAATTCATCTTTAATTTCCACAGCCCTACTTTTTATATGTTTTACCTCAACTTGTAACAGTTTGCTTGAAAGCACTCTGATTTGAAGTCTGATCAAATGAATTTGTTGAACATGTGTTTTGGCGTGCATGCTGTATTTTAACTAGAGCTTGGAGAGCTATTTTACATAGTTACTTGACCAAGTCATAATAGAAAAAAATACATTTTGCTGAATGGCTTGTGCTAAGACCATTTTTGGATAGATGTTTTCACAATGTGCTGTTTATTAGATGCTTTTGTTATATGTGAGTGGGGCAGGGTTTACATGTGAAACGTTTTTTGAACCTCCTGCTTTGTTTTATTGATATCTTAGTTCGTGAATAATTCTTACTTACCATGTTTACCTCAATATTACACCATAGTTTACCATCGTTCATAAAACTAGTGCATGCCTGAGCAAACTGCCTAAAATGTAGTTGTAATGAACTGTGTTTTTATTCTAGATGCGTCATATACAGCCATGGACAAAAATGTTGATACCCTTCCATGAAGGGAAGAACTTTTAATTTTTTTCTAAAATAACTTGAAATAGACTAAAGTAGTTGGCATCCATCACCACTGTTTTTTCATGTTTTTATTAAAACATATGTAAGTCGATGGAGAGACCCTCCGTACTCCCCACAGCAGTCCCGACCCGATCAGTAGTAAAGATAAATATGTCCCTTTTATTGGACAGAAAGCGTCACAGACATCCAAATAAACCAACGTTTCGGGGCCGTGCAGGGTCCCTTCCTCAAGGCAGAAAGATGTGACTGTCCAATAAAAGGGACATATTTCTCTTTACTGGTGCTGGTGATTTCCTGACTTTTCCTTTATTAAAACATAGACTTTTGATTTTATTTTTTTGGTCTTTTGTTTTTTGATTCAACAGAATACATTCAAGTAATAAAACAAATGAAAATGGCATAGACAAATATACAAGCTTTCGAACACTAGACTGAATGTTATGCTCCAGAATTCCTGGACAGTCTTGAGATTTCATTGTGCCTGCTTAGATTCAAGGCACCCTGTGCAAGACACAGGAAAGCAGCCCCACAACACAACAGAGCCGCATCCATGTTTCTCAGTAGGTACGGTGTTCTTTTCTTTGAAAGCTTCATTTCATTGTCTGTGAACATAGAGCTGATGAAGCTTGCCAGAGAGCTCCAGTTTTGTCTCATCTGTCCAAAGGGCCATGCTCCCAGAAGCATTGTGGCAATTTCCAAGCAGGCCCCCCAAAAAAGCAACAGTGATGCAATATACAGTAAACTCTCTGTTATCCAGTATTCTACTAACCAGAACTCTCATCTGACCAGAAAAAAATCCCCCGTTCTGCTGATCAGCGGCATGTGTTCTGGAAAAGATTGTGTGCCTATTTATCTTAATTTTTTCAAGTGTGTCTATTTGCTTTTGATTACTGCATTTCAATATTAATATGAAGTCAATAAAGAATTTATTGTATAGTGTGGGGTATGGTATTAGTTATTTTTAATAGTAGCTCTCAAGCAACCAGAAACTTAAATTTTATCTGCAATCTACCAATCCCCGTGGATGCCGGATAACGGGGAGTTTACTGTAGTATGAAAGAGGTCCCCTGCATACTTTCAAGCTAGCCAGCAATAAAACTGTTTAACTACTCGGTAAAAACCTGAGGTTTTAGTTACTTACATTTGCAGATATATGGGGAAGCATGACTTCCACATCAATACACCTCCAAGTGTGGTCCCTAACTCTACACATTTAAAGTTTTCCAACCATAGGACAAATATTGTATAGCAATGGATGGTACCATCAGATATTTTTTTACTTTGAGTGTGGAGTTCAGTTTGTATCTCTTTGGAAGTTTTCTTTGATCCTTATCATTCACATTATCCATCTGTTTGATCTGGGGCCGATGTCCCTCTTGCAGCCACATCCAGGAAGGTTTGTTACACTCCCATGGACCTTAAACCTCTTAATTATATTTACATTTGTAGTCACAAGAACATCAAGCTGCTTGGAGATGGTCCTATAGCCTTTACTTTTGACATGCTTGTCTAATTTTCTTTCTGATCTCAGACAACTCTCTTCTTATCTTTCTCTGGTCCATGTTCAGTGTAGTGCACACGATGATACCTAACAGCAGAGTGACTACTTTTCGCCATTGAATAGGCTGACTAACTGATTTACAATGCTGATTACTGAAGGCATGTGTGATACTAATTACAGAAAATAGTTTGAAATATCACTGTAATCCAATAATTTATAATCTTTCCTCGGGGGACCAACAAATCTATCCAGACCCTTATAGAATGTCTTTGTGGAATAAGCAATAATGTATATATTTTCACACTTTCTTTGCTCTACTCTACGACATACTAGAGGCATTCGGATATACATGAGAAAATTGCTTTTAATGTCATTACTTAGGAGGAATGAAGTATTGCTTTGATGAGCTGTACGGGTACCAACAAATTTGTCCATGACTGTATATCTTCCTATAAAAACAGGAGGACATAGGGGGCATATTCCGAAACCATTGAATGTGGCATTCGCCAAACATTGGTGGTGAATTATTCACTGTGTATTAAAACACATTGACCAAGAAGATTAACCTGCAGTGAATGTTTGGCTAATGTCACATTTACTGCTTTAGAAATATACGCCAAAATGCAAAATGCACTAATAAATGCAAGAAGAGAACAGCTATTAAAGGCCCCTTTCACATGGGTGGTCCAATCAGGTTTTTCAGATGGACCCGATCGGATGCCCAGTGTAACTCTATGGGCAGCCGGATCTAAATGGACGGGTGTCCGGTTGCCCCTGGGTCCAGCCAGGTCTGGAAAAAAAACCAGTACAGTGTTCCGTTTTGCTGGACCTGATCGTGCAGCATCGGGGGTAATTTGATGTAATCGGACACATGTCCATTTACATCCCAGTACCCATGCAAATACTCGGTATCGCGGCCGATACCGATGCTTGTATCGGTGCATCCCTACATCCCATCATTTCAGTTTTTTTCCTCCATCGTAAGATGGAGGAAAAAACTGGATGGACACGGATGTCACAGCAGTGACATCCAATCCTTACCTCTTCGATCAGGCATGGATCCATACATGGATCCCCTCATCGGATAGCATGAAAGGGGCCTAACTTTGTCTTTTGTATTCACAACTTTACCTCCTAAAATGTAGTTAACGTGTAGCAGGAAATGAAGGAGAACCTCTGCTTGTTCTATTGCCTGGCAGCATTGGCACTATCATTGAATTCCTTATTTTAAAAGAGCCCTTCTCTTGCTGGGCTTCCCCCCAACTGCAGTCGGCTGCTTGGCTCATGAGTCATCCACATGCATTGTATTGTCATCTGATCCAGCTAAAAACATTCCGATTGTGCATGAATCATCTCATGTACAGTATATGGGTACTCCGAAGGCTTTACAGATCCCGGGAGACAGGTATCTATGGTGTCCATGTTGCAGATGACCTTTTCCTGAATATTTTTAGTTCTTGTGAATTTGTGCTTAAAAGTGCCTGGATAAGCTGGCGTCTAAATACTATAATAATTGCTTCACCATCAAGTTGTCTGTCCATCATCTATAATATACTAAGAAAAAAATATTTGAGACAGGGTTATATTGTGCCTCATGCTCGAATAAATTATTATTTTAGTGTTGAGTCTTTTATTAGAATGTATTAGCTGTAACTGTAAGAAAAAAAATAGTGGAGGCCAGATTTTGGACAGACAAGCACAGACCTCAAAGCAAAGGAATTAGGCCCTGAGCTTTTCCACAAAGAAGGGAATTACATGTAATTGGTCATGTGTTAAGGATTTTCTGTTTTAATGGGATATTGTAAATCTTTTACAAATGAGTAACATCTTTTCATAAGGGTTGTTTAAGTTTTAAGGGATAGTGAGAATTGTTACTTTCCACATTTTTCTTAACACTACATCTCCAGATTTCTAAGCTGTGGAAAAAACACTCCTAATGGTTATAAAAAATATTTCCATAGTTATGGCATGCAAAATTTGGGGGGACTAGTGATGCACAGTCAAGCAGCAAGCAGTCGATATATGCAAAACGATTAAAAAAAAAAACTTTTTCAAAGGGTTAATGCTTAATATGCATGTGCAGTCTTCATGCATTTTTGTTTGTTTTGTTTGGCCAGTGAAGATTGATTTCTTGCAGTGACATCATTGTTGTGGACTTCTGGAGCAGCTATCTGTATACAAACATATAATTAAAATCATTCTCTCTCATCTCTGTATGTATACTGTATATATTTATGTTGTAGAAAACATATACAGGTGAAACTCGAAAAATTTGAATATCGTGCAAAAGTTCATTTATTTCACTAATGCAACTTAGCCGTCTACCAGGAGATTTTGGAGCACTTAATGCTTTCTTCCGTAGACGAGCTCTATGGGGATGCTGACTTCATTTTCCAGCAGGACTTGGCACCTTCCAACACTGCCAAAAAATTTCTGAGATTGTGGATCTGGGTTTTCATGAGCTGTAAGCCATAATCACAATTATGACAAATCACGGCTTGAACTATCTTGCTTTGCATGTAATGAGTCTATCTCATATATTAGTTTCACATTTTAAGGTGCATTAGTGAAATTAACTTTTGCACGATATTCTAATTTTTCAAGTTTCACCTGTATATATATATTCTCTATAGTGATGGTGACAGGTCATATAGGCGGGGAAGGCTGTGAACCAGAGCCATACATCTGACTAGGTGTGATAGTTTTAGTTCTTTCCTCAGCGCTGACATCCGATTCTTTCTGCTCCAGTGAGGAGTGGATGCATGCACAAATCCCTTCCTGATCAGCCTATGGGAAAGGGGCCTTATCCAGCTCCTAACAAGGACAGTAACGCTCAATCCATGGTACTGCTCACAAGTCTTATGCCAGGGGTAGGCAACCTTGGCTCCCCAGCAGTGCTGAAACTACAAATCCCATCATGCGTCTGCCTCTGGGAGTCATGCCTGTGGCTTGCAATGCCTTATGGGATTTGTAGTTTCAGCACAGCTGGAGAGCCATGGTTGCCTACCCCAGTCTTATGCTGTATCCACTCCAACCACAGGTGGTGGCAACCTCCTGGATCCATTGCCTTGTACTTGAATTCCTTCTTTGCTGATGTGTATAGCTTCAAACAACTGTATTGGTCCATCAGCACCTGAGAGACTCCACCCTCAATCTAGAGAAAAAGAAAATATTTGATGTTAAAAACAAATATTTCCAAAGATGTAAATTCTAACTATTGTGCTCTGGGTGCACATTAAATGGTTTAAACTAATCTTGATTGTGCGCTGTTTATCACTTGCCTTTGTGTGTGAAATAGATCAAATTCTTTGACAGAAGTCTCTGGGTTGAGGTTGCTTGTTATGGAAATTAGAGGGGATGAAAGCTTGATAAGTGGAAATAGAATTGCTGTGGAAATTGTTAATTCGTTACATTTTTCTGTGTCAGTTTATTGTACCTTGTAAACAGGCTTTAGTGCTACATTGTAAGGTTTATCCGAAGACCTCCCTTCTGGCTGACTGCCTTGGTTTAATAGACTGTGACGTTCTCTCTTCATCTGTGATTTAATAGACCACATCCTGGGTGGGGGTAACGTGCTCTTCAAAGATCCGATTTGGGATTTAACAAGATTGACTACTAAGGAGCACTCTGAAATCAACTTGTTCTTTGTAACTGTGTGGCTCAGGCTTCCTGTGTCTTGAACACGGGATGAAATAGTCTTGTAATATAGACTGATGCTTGTGCTATGTATTGTTACTTGATTCAGCACAAACATGGCCCATATTCTAGAGCTGATTGCTTATTAATAGGATTGTGTGAGAAATGATGTACAGAGACTTTTTCACTGCACTAATTATTGCACACACTCATTTTTAGAACTTGGAAACTGTTCAAGTCAGTACTACTTTCCATAGACTGCTAGAGCTGGGAGTTGTATTATTATTTTCTTGTGTCTGGGACGAACAGTAAACTGGCAGCATCCTTTTCCGTTTCATCCTCCATTTTGCCTTTTAGTGACTTTTCAAGATGTTATTTACCAAAAGCTGGAAGCCTTTAAATGTATTTAGGGGAACTCAAATTGAAAAATCAGTCTGCCGAAGTGGACGTATGGCAGCAGGTTTCTGTAGAACTGCAGTTTTCTGCTTGAGCAAAAGGTATTATTTATAAATCTCCTGTGAGGTGCCTGCTTAAAAGCTTCTTCCATTGTAGAAGTATCCAGGCAACCTTCCTGTTCCCGCAGACATGTCATAATTTATCTTATAATGTCCCTGCAGTCATTCTGCTTCTTTTCAAGGTAATTACATTAAGCTAGAAATTGTTTGTGTAGTCCAGAATGTAAAATCCTACAGGATCTGAAGTAGTCCTAATTGATAAGATAACTATAAAGGTTGTAGCAGAATTAATCTTTTAAAGTTAATTAATCTTTTAAAGTTTAACCACTTGCTGTCCAGGCCATTTTTCAGTGTTCAGCGCTGCGGTACTTTGGCTGGCATTTATTCCGTCATGCAACGCTGTACTGAAATTCATTTTATACCATTTTTTGGGGACACATAGAGCTTTCTTTTGGTGATATTTAATCACCACTGGGGTTTTTATTTTTTACTATATAACAAAAAAATAATGCCATACAGGTTTCAATGGAACTGCACTCATCAACGCGGTTCTGGGCATTTCTAATTGCGTTTCAGTGCTGAAACGCAAAAAAACCTCCAAAAACCTCCCTTGCGAGATCAGCGCAACCGCCCTGGTGTGAATGGGCTCTAAGACTTTTTCCTTGGGGGCAGACCACTGGTAAAGGACTAAGAAAAAAACCCGGAATCAGCCTTCTTGGCTGATTTAACAAAACATCTATTAGGTAAGAATTTTTTTTAAGTTAATTTTTGGTATGCTGTGTGAATAGGAACACATAACGAACATATGGAGATGTTTTCCTAAATTTGACTGCAAACGTGGAACTACACTTTAAGTGGAGTATGCAAAAAAAAAGTGTACCTACTGATTAACCTCCCTGGCGGTATTCCAGAGTCTGGCTCGGGGTGAATTTTCCATACCAGGAGCGGTAACCCCGAGCCACACTCGGGGCTGCAGAGAAAAGTGACGCTCACCTTGTCCCTGCGAGCCCGCGGCGTCCTCTGCTGTACGCGGCCCGAAAATGAAACTAAAAGTCAGATGCCGGCATCTAACTTTTAGTTTCGTTTTCGGGCGTCACAGGCGGCGGGAAATTCAAAAGTGAAAAGTTGCAATGTACACTGAATACACACAATACAATGTAATCTCCTATGATTACACATATGTATCAAACTATTTCACTTCAATTTTGTCCCCAGAGCTCTGTCCAGTGCCCTGCCTGACACTTTTTTTCACAATTATAAGAAATTATAATATAATAAATAATTATAAAAAAAATTAATCATGCTCGCTCATCATCTCATGACGAGGGATCATGGAATCAGGAAGCGGGGCGCCGCATCATTACACGGCGCCTGGCTTCCATGATTTGCCAGCAAGCCGGCTGCATGCTTTCTCGTCACATAGTGACGAGAAGCATGGGACGACTTCCTTGATAATCGGGAAGCCGGGTGGTGAGTCTTTACACGCTGCCTGGCTTCCCGGCTAATCAGGAAGCCAGGTGGCGAGTCATTACACGCCGCCTGGCTTTCTGAATGGGACTTCCGGTACTCGGTATTTGGTATCGGCGAGTACTGGGAAAAAATATTGGGTACTTGGTACCAAAATACCGGTATCGGCGAATCCCTAGATGTAATACACATCACTTCCTGCATTCGGGGACAGGAGAAGAGATCAAAGGGAGATCGAGTACTGATCTCCCGTTAGAGCGTTGCCGTGCCAGTCCTAGCTGTGCAAGAACTGGGGGAGGAGCACTGGACACAGGTGGCACATTGGGAGAAGAGAGAGGTGGCACATTGGGAGAAGAGAGAGGTGGCACATTGGGAGAAGAGAGAGGTGGCACAGTGTGGAAGAACCAGGAGGGGGTCAGTGGACACAGGCGGTAGGGGGGAAGAAGAGAGGTGGGGCAGGTAGAGGGCTGCCCAAGGCTGCCAGCAGCGGGAGGATCACATGGGGAGAGGTCAGGTAGTCTCTGTACCTCATAGCCAGGATTAGAACTCAAGTGAGCTCTGTACCCCAATATATATATATATATATTTGCATACCGCATTACTCTCATATTTGTAATCTTTTGTTTATATATACTTATTTCGTTTTTTCAGTGGTATGATTTGGTGGTGAAAATTATTAGTGCCCCGCCGGTTTTGACTGTGGTATCTTATGTGCCCCCCCTATATATTGTTCCTAGAGTCGCCACTGCTTTTGGTACAAAATTCCTGACATAATCATACCGCCAGGGAGGTTAAAGCTGAAGTTTAGTGAAAATGTCTTGTGGCATAGAGCACCATGGACATTACTTACCTCTAGTGAAGTCTATCCTACCTCCTGCTGGCTGCTGCTTACTGTAAAAATCATCTCTTCACTGAATCTGAATCCTCCTCACAGGGCTGATCTTTCAGTGCTACATGGGCTGACTGCCTCTGGCCTAATCATAAAAGACTTGTGCCACTTGCCCTCCCCTTCCACCTCCCTCATCCGTTCACAAACAATTATCTCAGTATCTTGAAGTGTGTCTAAAACCAAAGCATTTTTGTAGATATGGATAGAGGCAGGAACAGTTAGAACTCCACATCAGGTTTTTATTTTGCTTGTTGGGGTGATTTTCTCTCACTTCCTGTCCTGAAGATAAAACAGCAATTGAGGAGAAATTCCAGTTTAAACAGTTCTCACTGGAACAGGTGAGCCCGTGGAAGATTTCACCTCCTTTTTATATTCTGGTAACAGCTGTAGAATGTTGTATTTCCTATAATATTCTGTCCCAGTGATGCACTTTAAAGCCCATTTCCACCTCTGTGGAGGTATTGTTGTTAATCAAATATGCCAGCAATGTACACCGAGTGTACATGAAGAAGGCATATGCAGTTGATGTATATGAACACAGAAACCTACTTGTCCTCTTCTTCATGGCTCCTTTTGAAATGGCTGCATCTGTGCTTTGCAAGCAGTATGTGTAAATCAACACTCTCTCTCTCTCTGAGCTCTTTCTCTCTCTCTGAGCTCTCTCTCCCCCCCCCCTTTTCATTAGTATTCATAGTGGCAACCCCCTGGACAGTGCAGAGTGACATGGACAGGCAGAACTGGTGTGCAGTGATCTTGTTACAATGACTCACAGGGAGGGGGTCAGCTGCTTTACAATCCGACGCCGATGTCAGACTAAATTTCCTGTGGAGAAAGTGTTCAATTTGTAGGATTCAGACTTACTAAAAAGTTCATAAGAAAATTAAGAGAGCCAGCAATGTGAGTCATGAAAATGTACACACATATACATCATCTACATTACCACAATAAATGCCAATCACATACAAAGGTGGAAATGTGCTTTAAATAACAAGTATGTCAGTACTAAAGCTACTTTAAAGTCCAACTCCAGGCTCCTACCCTGCCAGCCAATTGCACCCCTTTCCTCTCAGTGTTTTTCAGGGTACCTCTCCATCAGTACACTGTGAGTGCAGCATCCCAAGGTGCTGTCCCCAGAAGGAGAAGGTCTATGACACCAGACACTCACAGGATATCCTCAATCTTCTCGGTTGAATGACGGATGTCATTCAACTGAGAAAGCTGGGGACATCTTGTGGCAAAAAGCATTGAAAAGAAGCATTAACATATGAATGTAATTGCCCTTGTTCACCTTTTTGCTGCTCAGTCTGCCCAGTTTAGGTCAGACCTGTAATCACAATCCAAACAGAGATGCATCCCTTTTTCTACAGGCTCATGCTCTGTGCCTATTAAAACCTGCATATAGGGCTGCAACAACTAATCGACCAAGTCGATTATAATCGATGATTGCGCTGTATAATGTATTTCTGGGATTTGTATTCCAACATAACTGATGTACATTGCGCTGTATAATGTATTGCTGGGATTTGTATTCCTTTATAGCTGATGGTACATTGCTCTGTACAATGTATTGCTGGAAATTGTATTCCTCCATAGCTGATGGTACATTGCGCTGTTTTGGAAGGGGGCTACTTTTGTTCCCCATAGTCCCTGTGTGTGTTGTAAAGTAGCAACCACTATAAGCTCGCTCCCATGATGGACAAAAATCTCAATACAAACTAGTTGTCCATCACTGGAGCGATTTTGTTTTACATTTAAAAAAAATGTTTTTTAATCCGATTAATCGAACGTAATAACCGGCTAACCGATTATGAATATAATCGTTAGCTGCAGCCCTACCTGCATGTACTAATGATGTCACTGCTGTATTTTTGTGTGTTAAGCTGCATGATGTACCTGGGAACCCTAAAAGATTGCTTTGTTTTTCTGTACATGAAGCTTCTTTAATGTATTGTTACAATCTATGCTATATCAAATGAGCTCTTTTGCAATTAGCAGTGTATCATATGTGTCTTTTTTTGGGGTAAAACTTTCCTTTAAGTACAAATATACCCTGAAGGTTTGCTATGCAGAGAACTTGACCTCTCATATCTGATTGGCTTGAATGTGCACGGAGTTGGGCACTGAAGACATAAAGTATTCACACCGGAGCCAAGTAAAGAAACTTACAGGAACATATCCAAAAAAGACTGAATCATTTTACATGTTTTAAAAAGGTGTTTTTTCTAACAAAATCTATAAAAGCAGTGGAATGCATGTATTTAACATCAAAAAATGAAATCCACCATTTACATCAGTAATGTTATTTGCAAATTCAATTCTAGGCTTCATAGAACTTAAACTGGCCACACGTGTTACAATCTGATTGCCCAATCTTATTTAGATTTATCAACAGCTATGTACTGTAAGGAGCTATTTTCTTGGGTATACATTGAATATGTTTAGGCAGACCTTCACACTACAAAGATGTTTGCAAGTGTAAGGATAATATATAATTATTTCTACATTTAGATTGTAATCTGCATGTTTTACCTTTAAAGTGCAGCATCCAGTGTCGCCACTGTTGCAGTCTGCTGTTACACTGACAATGATTTTTAGATGATTGACAATGTTTGGTTGAGATTAATGTTGTGCCTATGTGCAAGACTTGAAGAACTCCGGGTAAAGGAAAACCCCCAACAATGCTAGGGTTAAGTGCTAATTTTGTCTAAGGGAGTATAATAAAGCTGTAATACTCGCCTGATCCTCGGTCTCAACGATGGTCAGGGCTCACCTCTTCTCTGGCTATGGAATGTCCCTCTGCATCCTCACGTCTAATGCAAGTCAATGGACCTTTATAAAATGTGATGATGTCAGTGGTCCTTTGACTGCTGGAGCCCAGGGGAGAAGAGGCTGTGGGGATGGGTCTGGTAGCCCAATGGGACCAAAGATCAGGTGAGTAAAACAGCTTTATTTAAGCCCCTATACAAAATGAGCACTTAACTCCTGCAGTGCAGGGATAGCCCCACTGAAAGGGTAAGTTTTTTTTCTTTACCAAGAGTTCTTCTTTAATATACAAACTTATATTTGAGCGGGTAATTCCATTTTCCCAAATTACTTGGGAGGCAGGCTTGTGGCAAGCAGGCTGCTACAAGTGATCTGGGCGGCTGTACACTCGTATAAAAAGGGGGGGGGGGGGGCTCCCCTGCTCTACGCTTATCCCTGCATGTCCCAGGCATCAGGTGATAGGAATCTCACACCCCTGCTCACTAAGGGCCTGTTCACACTAGCCCGTGCATTGCTTTGTATTGCAAACTGCCGGAGCTCTCACCATTTACAATGTTGTTTTTTTGTACTTTGTTAGTGTACAATGTGTACACTGCATTCAGTTCCACACAGCAATGCTGTTTTGCCTTGCCATGACATGTGGTGGCATACAGTGCGCTGGAAAAAAGAAAAAAGCATGCTGCATATTTCTGCAGTGCATCACACTGCCCATCACACTGCCCATCACACCCATGTTGTAGTGTGAACAGGACACATAGAAAACAATTGTTTTCTATATGTCCTTTTGGTGACCTGTGTTGATCCGGTGTAGTAAAATGCAGGTGACCACTGTATGTATGAAGAGCGCCTAAATGTTTGTGATGGCATTTCCGTTTTTTGCTAAATTCTCAGGAATTATTCAAATTTTGGTAACAATTTAGTGTGATTAATATCTATTGGGCACAAGAATTGGATTAGGGCAGAAAACTTGTCTTGCACTGAGCTCCTAGATCTACATGTAATGCTTTACAGGTGCTTAGAAGAAAATCGTTGCGATGACTTGGACAGCTGTTTTTTCTTTTTACTGCTGCTGCCTGACTGCTGAAAGTGGTGTTATTCCACAACACATATATACTCTGCGTTCGGGGGTCAGGCATTGGCAGCCCCCTGCACTAGAAAAGATTTTCAAATGGGCATCTTCAGAATGCAGAAATATTTTAAAAGATTCAGACAAATGCAATGTTAGCGCAAAAAAAGGCTAAAAGACTATTATTTTATACTGTGGGCTTTAATTGCAGCTTATAAATAAACCGCATTGATGTCAAAGTTGGTGACTAAGTGAAGCTTTCCATGCTGAGAACAATGTGTGTTTTTTCCCTGGGAACATCTATACATCCTCCAGGCCAGAGCTAAGCCAGGCCTTTATTTTCTGGCTCTCTTCTAGGCTGTCTTCAAGCTGCAGCATTTCTATTTGCTGACATACCCTGGTTTGGATGAATATCGTTCTTGCAGTGAGTGGGAAATTGCCTGGTAATCCAACTTCAAAATACACTTAAGAGCATTTTGAGTTCCACATTTTACCTCCATTTGTGGTTATTTGAACATAAATACATTAAAGCACAGAATGTGTACCCAATGCATCAGCCTCTTCTCATCTTGGATTTTTTCCCCCCTTTCGCAAAATGTATTGTGTCAGAGCTGGTTAGGCCCTGTATATGTGGAGTAAAATCTTAGTAGGGTTTCCTGATGCAGATAGGAATGGTAAGTTGGCAGATGGCCAAGGTCTGGCTTTATAACTTGTTAGCTCTTGAAATAAAAGTAACTCGGCCTATAAGTTAAATGTAACAAAGTATTTTGTTACTTATAGGCATTGTATTAAATTAAATCAGTGATTGTAGTAAGCATGTAGTAAAGTGTGTAGTTTAATTTTTTTTTAAAAAGCTCTAGACGGTATTGGTGTCCCTACTAATTTAATGTTTGTGTGCATAGGAATAGGCAGTATATTGAGATCAGTTGTACTGGCAAGAAGATGTTGTTTGTGGAACCTGAAAGAAAACCCAGCATGTAAAATTTTTTTAAAAAGAGTTTACATATATAAGGCTCCATTCACACATAACCAGAGAATAAAGGAGCCTTACTACCCTGAGATCATAGATGTCACGTGTAGGCATTGTTTAGCAGTGGGTATGTGTAACAGACCAATTTGTTATAGTAAGAAGCCGATTAATCGATGATTGAAAAAGTTGACAACTTTTTTAATAATCGATTATAATCGATTATGTCGATTAGTTGTTGCAGCCCTAGTAAACAAGAATGGGAGGTAAAGTCACTCACTTGGAAAGAGGATGATTAGTGTCCTCCTGTGGCAGAAGTGATCAGAGGTCCTGTCTGTTGGTGATGTAGAAGTCTTCTTTGACGGATTGTACAGAGTGATGTAGACGCTGTTTCTGTGGGTAGAAATGGTACCCAGATGGATCATGGAGAGCTGGATCGGAAGTCTCTGGACCAGGCTATGGGTCATTTCAGATGAGCTCCTTGTAGCAGTGGTGAAGGCGGGCTCAGCTGGCCAGGCTGAGCTGTAACGGCTGCTGGTATTGTAATAGTGCCGCCGGTAGGAAGAAAAATGCTGACTATGACCCTTAGAACACCAACCCTAAATTCACGCATGGAGGTGGAACTATTATGCTTTGGGGCTGTTTCTCTGCTAAAGGTACATGCCGACTTTGCCGCATTGAGGGCCCATGGACGGGACCATGAAATGTAAATTCTTGGAACCCAGTGTTCCCTCAGCCAGAACACTGAAGAAGGGTCGTGGATGGGTCTTTCAGCATGACAATGACCCAAAGCAGTGGCTCGCAAAGAAGCACATTACGGTCATGGAGTGGCCTAGACAGTCTCCAGACCTTAATCCTATACAGGTGAAACTCGAATAATTAGCATACCGTGCAAAGTTCATTTATTTCACTAATGCAACTTAAAAGCTGAAACTAATATATGAGATAGACTCATTACATGCAAAGCAAGATAATTCAAGCCGTGATTTGTCATAATTGTGATGATTATGGCTTACAGCTCATGAAAACCCCAAGAACCCCAAATCCACAACTTCAAAAAAGTAGATTATTACAAGCAATCAATAAAACAAGGATTGTACATAGAACAATATCGGACCTCTGAAAAATATAAGCATGCATATGTACTCAGTACTTGGTTTGGGCCCCTTTTGCAGCAATTACTGCCATTACTTTTGCACGATATTCTAATTATTCGAGTTTCACCTGTAGAACATTTATGGAGGAAGCTGAAACTTCGGGTTGCCAAGCGACAGCCAACAAACCTTAAGAATTTAGAGAAGATCTGTAAAGAAGAGTGGACCAAAATCCCTCCTGAGATGTGTGCAAACCTGGTAACCAACTGCAAGAAACGTCTTACCTCTGTGCGTGCCAACAACGGTTTCTCCACCATGTACTAAGTCATGTTTTGCTTGGGGATCAAATACTTATTTTACTCACTGAACTGCAACTCAATTTATAACATTTGTATAGTGGGTTTTTTTTCTGGATTTTTGGTTGATTCTGTCTCTATCATTTAAAATTCTGTGATAAAAAAACTATGATAAAAATTATATACCTTTCATTTCATTGTAACTGGGCACACTTACAAAATCGGATCAAATAATTGTTTTCCACATTGTATACTAACATCTTCCTGTGACCCAAAACTCAGAATATAGCCGGCTGTTGCCTTATAGTTCTCATAGTTCTCGTTAAAGAGACACTAAACTCTGGAGTTAAATCTTAAATTTGCATTCAAGTACCTTAACTATTAACAAAAATGTATTTTATGTGTGTATCATTGAGCTGTAGATCCTCAAATCATCTCTGAATTCAATGCTAACGCTGTTCTTTCTCCTGCAGGGTGGCTTCTTTTGTTTCCCATACTTTTTGAGTGGGCTACCAACACATGAAAAACCAGACCTGCAGCATTTTTTTAATGCAGTGATCCACAATGCATGACATGCTACTGCAATGCAAATAGGTGAAGCCAACGTAAATTTAAACATGCACAGTTTTGTATGTGGCTTCCTATCATTGTCATCTGCAAATGCTTTCCAGATGCATCTTGGGAGATTGATCTCAAGGGTCCGGAATGCCTAGCACCTGGTGCCCGAGACATTTATCCCTGCTGCGGGACCACCTAATCTGCTGTTGAGGGTTTGCCTCGGACCTCGAGGGACTATACCGATACTAGTATCGGTATAGGGGCCGATACCAGGCATTTATGAGATGGTGAGATGTATTGTGCTCTAGGGACATTTATTGGGCTCTGCGGACAGGACATCTGTGTTGGGCTTTCTGCGGACATCTGTGTTGGGCTTTCTGCGGACATCTGTGTTGGGCTCTCTGCGGACATCTGTGTTGGGCTCTGCGGACATCTGTGTTGGGCTCTGCGGACATCTGTGTTGGGCTCTGCGGACATCTGTGTTGGGCTCTGCGGACATCTGTGTTGGGCTCTGCGGACATCTGTGTTGGGCTCTGCGGACATCTGTGTTGGGCTCTGCGGACATCTGTGTTGGGCTCTGCGGACATCTGTGTTGGGCTCTGCGGACATCTGTGTTGGGCTCTGCGGACATCTGTGTTGGGCTCTGCGGACATCTGTGTTGGGCTCTGCGGACATCTGTGTTGGGCTCTGCGGACATCTGTGTTGGGCTCTGCGGACATCTGTGTTGGGCTCTGCGGACATCTGTGTTGGGCTCTGGGGGCGACTGTATTTGGCTCTGGTGAAAAACTGCCCAAAAATCATCAGTTTTAGAAACAAAATGTCATGTCCGTTTAAGAAAAAGTATCGGTAATTGGTATTGTCAAGTACCGGAGGTAAAGTACTTGTGCTTGGTCTTAAAAAAGTGGCATCGGGACATCCCTAGCAGTAACTCAATGACCACTGGTCCGTTCATGCATGACGAGTTTATCCTCTCACCGGTCGTTAACAAACTGAGCGATCGTGACAGGATGATCCCGTTATTGGCCGGTAAGGGGTTAAAATATAAAAGGCGTTTATTGAAAACAACAATAAACATAAATAAATAAATAGTCCAGGACGTCGTCAGTGCCAAGCCAGAGGTCAGAAGCCACAGCGAGTTGTCAGCCGAACCAGGTCAGGGAACACTGAGAGAAGGATTAACAGAAACAAAGCTGGAGTTATGAACCAGGAGATCAGTCAGCCAGAGCCAGGGTCATACACGGAGAACAGGAACAATAGCAGCCCTCTTGGTTGATCTGAACGAACTCAAGAGCGGAGTCTGAATGGACAATCTGATGGTTAAATAGTGAGCTGGTGCTTGCATCATCACTCTGAGACAGGGATTTGTCGGGAGTTTTGTCAGTAGTGCAGAATAATGTTAACTGGTTTGAGCATGTCTGTTGCATAGCTTGCATTGTTGCATGGTTTGTTGCAGCTTGTCCTTTCCAGACTGATCCCTGAATGGGAGTGGTCGGGTTCATTACATTCATATGTTGTTGTAATGAGAAAAGTTGCAGTGTCGGCATCACTTTTGTAGTAATTATCCCTTAGGGAGTAAGTAGGGAGGGAAAATGTGTCGGACAATTACGGAAGCAGGGAGTGATATTTCTGGATTCCATACACCAACTGCGTACGTAACACCTCCAGGTCACCATATTGCATTAAACTTTTTTTTTTTTACACATATATAACATTACAGCAGCTACAGATTTAAATGGAGAGGTAATTTTTAATAATGTTAAATTACAAAATGGCTTGTGCAGCAATTATATATGCTATATTCATTTTTTAAAGATTTTTTCATTTTTATATTTTTAAAGTGAAGTTCCTATTTAAGTAATCAGCATATCAGCAGTCCTCCTAGCCTGAGAGATGGAGATCAACTTGCGGCTAAAGCATTTGAAGATTAAACAGCGTTACCATCAGAAACTGTTGAAATAATTGTGACTGGATTTGGTCATTAGTTGTCCTATTAATATGTATATTAAATTATTAAAATAAGGAACACTTGTCAAGCCCTTCCACTACACTAAATGGTACCTGACCAATGCCGTGTCGAATGCTTTGGGACTCCTGGAGATAGGCCAAGATTGACAACATCCCTCGGAGGCATGTCTTAGAAGTACTGTGGGTACTGCTTGATGCCGCTGTATGGATACTTGTTTATTGAGGGAGTACTACCATGTATATGTTACTTGATAGATTGTTATGGCTGCGTGGTATGCTTATTATTTTGAAGTGATGACGTATGTTTTACAAATGTAAAAATTGCTAAAAATTTAATAAAACATTAAATAACAAAAATAAGGAACACAATTGCGATCAGTTTACACACTTGACTGTGTGTGTGTGTTTCTACAGCTACATTAGATGGGTATAAGAAAAAGTGCTCTAAAGGTGATCAAATGAAACATAGCTGAGATTCCACTGGCCATTCAGTTATGCCTTTTTGTAATTGGTAAAGTTCAGTGTTTTTCTGACATGTGAAGCACTTTGAAGGTTAATCTACCCAGCAAATTGGACTTTTCATGTCTCCGAGGGCAGCAGCAAAGCCCAGCTTGAGGATTCTCTAATGGATTCTACATCTGTGTTAGCTTTGGCTGATAAAGCAGATTTGAAACAGCTGCTGAGTAGCAGTTTGTTTCAGTGTATGACACAATAGTCTGTGGAAGTAGGCTATCATATGCATTCTTTCAGGCTGGAAGCAGAAGCCCTGTGCAGGAAAGTAATGTGATTTCTCTGAAATTTAGGACATTTCCTTATTACCCTGTAAGGAGCTGAATATTCTTTGATTCCCCTTCCTATATTTTATACAAAGCGTCTGTTGAATAGCATATTTAAACAGTTATCCAGGACCATTTGTATGAAATGCAGATACAGACCAAAGAATCCCATTTGCAGTTTATACAGTCACATCAAGAAACAATGCCATCCTGGTGCAATTTAGTAATGGGTTATGACTGAGTAAAGGCATAGTTAAATGTCTCTATGACATTTTAGATTGTCTTGATTTTCTCTCAATTGCGGAACGAATTGAGAGATTACTAGATGGGGTTGGGCACGACCCCGTTGTCATGGTGCACATCGGCACCAATGACAAAATAGGAGGAAACTGGAGTGTCCTAAAAAGGGAGTTCGGAGACCTAGGTGCTAGGATGAAGGAAAGGACCTCCACGGCAGTTTTCTCAGAGATACTACCGTTGCCAAGAGCCACTCCGGACAGACAGCGCGAGTTGAGGGAGCTTAACAAGTGTCTCCGGAGCTGGTGTCAGAAGGAAGGATTTGGTTTCCTGGAGAACTGGGCTGACTTCGCAGTCGGCTATCGGCTCTTCAGCCGAGACGGGCTGCATCTTAATGGGAAAGGTGCAGCATTCCTGGGGGGAAAAGACTGGAGGAGCTTTTAAACTAGATAATGGGGGGTAGGGCATAACAATATTAAATTGAATTAATAAAAACCCTATAATAAATTCAAATAATAAAGAGGAAATTATTAAAGGGGTAATTAGTGGGCTCACTCCAGTCATTAGTGCAAAAGCAGTGAATATAGTAAATCCGATAGCAATAAATAACAAAATTAAGCCTGGCCAACCACTATCAAGTAAACCTTTGTCCCATAAGACGGGAATTAAATGTATGTACACGAACGCGAGAAGTCTGGCCAATAAATTAGAAGAGCTTGAACTTATAATGCTCGAGGAGGACTTCGATATAGTAGGAATAGCGGAAACCTGGCTAGACAACACACATGATTGGGCCACCAATATAGAGGGGTACAACCTGTTCAGGAGGGACAGAGGTGGGAGAAGGGGGGGGGAGTATGCATTTATGTTAAAAATAATCTAAATACGCATATAAGGGATGATATCACGTCAAACAGTAGGGAGGACGTGGAATCCTTATGGCTAGAAATGGATACCAGGGACGATAGTCGGAAACTTATTGTGGGTATTTGTTATAAACCTCCTAGTATTGGGGAGGAGGGGGAGGCTCATCTTCAGTCCGAAATAGAAATTGCGGGGAGGGAGGGCAACGTAGTCGTGATGGGCGACTTCAATTACCCGGATATAAATTGGGCTAATGGAACCTCAAATTCAACCAAGGAGGGCCGATTTTTGAACATGTTGAGAGACAACTTCATGGACCAGATGGTGGAGGTCCCAACTAGAAAAAATGCCATCCTAGATTTAATCATTACTAATAATGCGGAGTTAATTGAGGATATTGTTATTGGGGAGACTCTGGGTAATAGTGACCACAACGTGATCACTTTCAATATTGAATACTGGAAAAGCAAGAGGGCTGGTAGTACAAAAACCCTCAATTTCAGAAGGGCCAACTTTGATAGACTAGGTGAGTGGGGGACATCAAATGGGAAAATGTACTTCAAAATCTAAACACGGACCAAAAGTGGGAATGTTTTAAA
>NW_017306994.1:861267-918611 GCF_000935625.1 Nanorana parkeri
ACCTACTGACTTTTTACGAGGGGGTAAGTAAAGATCTGGATTGAGGGAGGTCTGTGTATGTGGTATATCTGTATTTCGCTAAGGCTTTTGATACGGTACCTCATAAACGCTTACTATACAAGCTAAGAGCTATGGGCATAGATGGAAGGGTGTGTACATGGATAGAGAACTGGCTAAAGGAACGGGTACAGAGAGTATCAATAAATGGCGCTCTTTCAGACTGGGCTAGTGTCATTAGCGGTGTGCCTCAGGGGCCTGTGCTGGGTCCCATGCTTTTCAACCTGTTTATTAACGACATCGGGGACGGAGTATACTGCGAAATCTCAGTGTTTGCTGACGATACCAAAATTGGGAGGGTTATAGAAACAAACCAAGATAGTATAACCTTACAAGAGGACCTGGATAGAATAGGGGAGTGGGCAACCTTATGGCAGATGAGGTTTAATGTCGATAAATGCAAGGTTATGCACTTTGGGATAAAAAACAAGCAAATGGGTTATACAATAATGGGTTTGCCGCTAGGGAAGTCTGAAATGGAGAAAGATTTGGGGGTCACTGTAGACCATAAACTCAATAATAGATTACAATGCCAGGTTGCGGTAAGCAAAGCTAGTAGAGTCCTGTCCTGCATCAAGAAGGGAATGTTTTGCAGGGATAAGTCTATAATTTTGCCACTTTACACATCACTGGTTCGGCCTCACCTGGAGTATGCGGTGCAGTTTTGGGCACCGGTACACAGAGGGGATGTCCTTGAACTGGAGAAAGTCCAGCGAAGGGCGACCAAACTCATCAAGGGGATGGAGGACAAGAGCTATGAGACACGGTTACTAAATGTAAATATGTTCACGCTGGAATTAAGGAGATTAAGGGGGGACATGATTTTCATGTACAAAATGTTCTATAGTCAGAGCGACATTAGCAAAAAACTATTTACGATTAATTCCGTAACAAAGACTAGAGGCCACCACCTGCAACTGGTAGAAAAAAAATTCAAACACAAGGGGCGAAGGGGGTTCTTCTCAGTTCGAGCGGTTAGGGTCTGGAACTCGTTGCCACAAGCAGTGATTTCAGCCAATAGTGTGGAATCGTTCAAGAAGCTTTTGGACGATTTCCTGAGAAACGGTAATATACAGGGGTACAGGTACTCCTAATAACGAGATGACACAGGGACACACACACACACACACACACACAATAGGTTGGACTTGATGGACATGTGTCTTTATTCAAACTCAAATACTATGTAACCCTTTCTCTAGTTCCCAGTAAAATATAAAATGAAAACTATATTGCTCATTGTCTGGTAGTCAAGTGGCCAATATATTGACCAAAGAACAAGAAAACTAACTTAAGAGTTCTTGCAGCTCTAAAATGTTTTCTTATAGAATCATATATCACAGTTAAATCATATCAGTTTCAAAATAAGTTAGTATCCCCAAAGTAAACTGCAAGTAATACTTTCTTTTTTGACTTTGCAAACATTTTTTACCAGTCCCTGGTGGCTGTTTGCAAAATATATTCAGCAATTGTCTTATCTTTATCTCATGACACCCCGGTGCTGTTTTTTTTATCATACCGAGAAGTCATTCCCAATTACTCTCCTGACCTGGTGTATAAACAAACTAAAAATCATTAATGTATTGGAATGGTTGTTTGCTTGTAAGTTAATTCAGTGACTTCATTATAAAGCAGCAGTGCTTATCACTGACTTTGAAGAATTGTTTCCATGAATGTATTACTACAGCTTAATTTATCTTTTGTTTATCCAAGCAAAAAAATAAATAAAAAAAATTGTTTTAGTCGTAAAAAAAAAAAACATTCAAGGAAGTCTTTTGACAGCCCTGGCCATAATTGACATTCTACGGCTGTTTTTCTATAAAGAACGTTTTATTTAATTAAATGATGAGTCGAAATAAGATGTTCAAAACACATAGTAAGCCTTTTTCCAATTAAAAAACAAAAGTCAAATAGAGAGTATAATGTGACCTGACACCACTAGATTTATAATGATTCAATTCCTGTTCCTGTACAGTTTATCTAACTGCCTTGTGGCAGTCTAACTTGCCTTTGCTGGGTCAGGAATGAACTTTGTGTGCCCCATGTGAGGCCACAATTCACATGGGAATTTAGTTGTTCCCTCCTGTGAACTGAATTAGAGTTTTTAAAAGGTTGAACTTGTGTAGTGTGTCTTTTTCAGCCTAGTTATTCTTGTACATATGTAAAGTTTCTATTGAGAGACACATTTTTTGAATCTGAGAAATTATTACACTGTTGCTTGGTTTCAAAGCATATTTTGACATAAATCCAGTAAATAGTGACTTGAGCAGGCAAGTTGATTATTTACATTTGTCGTAAAGGAAATATATACAGGGCTATTCACAAAATGGCGAAGAGTTTGGAGAAGGCAGCAAAAATGAACAATCTAGGACAACATAGCTGATTTGGAAAAATTATCTAATTCAGCTCGCTTTCCAGTTCAGCTATGTTGTCCTAGATTGTTCACTTCTCCTGCCTTCTCCAAACTCTTCACCCTGTTGTGAATAACCCTGATAATGTTTTTAAATATCTGTTTTTAAATATCTTTGTGGTCTTATATATTATGGTCAGGACTGGGGATGAGTCTTGTCAAACCCATTGTGTGAAAATTGCAAACCAAAATCTGAACCCCATTGAAGTACTTGCAAATCTTCAAACTAATTCTGGCTATTTTCGAGGTACAATGGATCGATGGATTTTTCATGTGTAATAGATTTTTTAATGCAACTAATTCATACAACTTGAAAATAAAAGTATTTGTTTAGATCAGTGGTTCTCAACCTGTGTAACATCAGGACCCACATTTGTCCTTGGTCATTAAGTTGCGACCTATGTTGCACTGCAATGGAATGCACAGCATTGCAGTACTGGGCGTTCGGGTGCAGGCTATTGGCCTGTGGGTGGGAGGTGCATTTGTGGTGTCACTCAAATCAATGGCAATGCAATGCACCTTCCACACCAGAACATGCAGTAGTTGCGATTGTGTGGTACAGTGCATTAATTGCATGGGACTGAGCGATTAACGCATTGTACTTGTGTGAACAGACCCTCAAAAACACTGACAGACACACACAACCACAGACACAATCTCACACACTCACAGACATTCGCACACACACATGCACACTCCCCAAAAAAATATAATTGTTTTTATTTTTTTTTAAGATCCACCCAGTCTCCCTACCTTATGAGAACTGGAGTGGATCCTCAGCTCTCTTGCGCACCCTGTAGAGGTGCCGGGAGCCAGAATGTGACATCAGTCCAGGCACCTCTACAAGGCACATGTGGGAGCAGTAAACAATGCACATATGGATGGAGCTCCCTTATGGCCATACTTCCAGCCCACCCCACCCCACCTCAAGCAGACACACAGGGCCGGGCAGAATATTTTGAATGGCTGCTCAGCACAAGAACTGACGGTGCTGTGCTAGGGGGAGGCTGATGAGTCTCTCTCCTAGAAAAGTGGAAGGCATGTGGCGACTCACTGAACATGGGGTCGCAACCCACTTTTGGGTCACGACCCACCAGTTGAGAACCAAGGGTTTAGATAGTTTTGGCTGCAGCACCTAATTTTGTATCCAGCAGTTGAAAGACTGAATTGAATGATGAAGTTCCTATAAGCTATAAGTTAACTCTTAAAAAAATAGGCTGTTAAAAAGCTGTTAAAAGGCTGATAACTTCATACGATTTGGCCAGTGGCACAAAAGTTTGACTATAGTGTGTTAGTTTTTTTTTCACAATACAACAATGTGTTAATTTTTTTTAACAAAGGCCAGCAATACAGCTTCCAAAGGTTGTACATTGCTTGACAATTCCCACTGAGCATGATAATGAATACTACCAAGCAAAATAGCAAGTGGAGCAGTCGAAGAGCACACTATTTAAACAGCAAGTCCACTGGACCTCAGATAACAGAATGAGTGTGAATAAACTCTGAAGAATAGAATGCTGCTAATACACATTTTCCTCTTCCATCTCTACGCCAAATACCAGCCATTTCTCTGGATTCCTTAATGTGGCCTTCTCCTTCTCAAGGATACAAGGCTGACAATTTTGTATTGGACTCATAATGCACCCTATCTTTTTCGCCAGCACCATTATTTTGCAGACCCAGCAGCCAGCGGGCCACCCATCTCTGCGCCGAGAGTGTCAGATCATCCGTTCATCCGACACTCCCGGCGCAGAGATGGGGGGCCCGCACATGGGGGGGCGCCCTGCGACGCACTGAAATGGGGGGCCTGTCCGCCGGCTGAGATAGTATGGGGCTGTGAGGAGGGAGCCGCGGAACAAGGAGGCACTGAAGACAGCTGTGCAGGCACATCATGGGGCCTTGGACGGCAGTGAGGACCCAGCAAACAGAAAACACATAGGAAACAGGTGAAGACAGAAGACCAGCCAGAAGAGGTAAGGGTAAATAATTCATTAAAATAATTATTATTTGTAGCCTAATGTTGTATAAAGTACTGTTGCAGCAATGCACAATGGCACCCTCTATAGAGGAATACAAATCTCAGCAGTACTTTATACAGAAATGCTATTGTTATATAAAGTATTGCTGGGATGTGTAGTCCTCTATAGCCTGTGCCATTCTGCATTGCTGTAAATATTAGGGTTGCACCGATATATTGGCCGCCAAAAGATATCGTCCGGAAATGGCACTTTTGGCTAAATGCCGAAAGTGCCATTTTTCTGGTGATACAGCGGCGCATCCGTGCTTTCGTTCCTCCCCACTGGGCGCTGCTCTGTGTCCCAGCGGGAGGAGAGAAAGTGACAAACGGCCCTTGGTTCCTTAGGTTCGCCACTGCCTCAACACCAATGTTTTGTCAGACAACACTTGTTCCTGACACAGACAAAGCTGTGCTTTTTTGCCGAACATCAACACATGCTGTAATGTGCAGTAAATCAGTGTGCACCACATATTTATCCCCCCTATTTCCATAGCTGCCAAAAAAATTAGGAAACCTCCTTTATCAAAAAAGGGACAGGCAAGAATAAACCTAGAGGCATAGGTTCTGCATTCTTTTGTATTTTCTTAAACAATATGTAGATATTTTATTATGTTATAATTATTATTTTGTATGTATTTTTTTTCCTTGTAAGGCAGTCCCCATCTTGGTGACAAAGAAAAAATACTTGCAGGGATGGCAATAAAAACTAGGTGGAAATCTAACTAAAGGAACCCAATGAAAGAGAATATGAAATAGTAATGAACACATGAGTTGTAAAGCAGATTAATAGATTTGTGATATAATAGATCAAGATCAATGATTAAGATCAATGAAGAGATGTCTTATTGAAGCCATCAAATCAAAGTATTTATCTAGTGTTCAATTCAAAGAATAGTGTGCAATGGATCAATAAAATACAAATGTGGATGGTTTCATGGAAGCCAGTCAAGAAGACAATTAAAGGATTGAATGGTCAGCTAGGGTGGAAACTGCTAAACAGCAACATGGAAGAGCCTTATAAATATCATGATATTGTTCATAGCCCATTGCCTTGTAGCAAACATCTGACTCTCTGACTGGCAAAGGTGATGGCAAAGGTGATGGCATTGGTGATGTCTTTGGCTACAAGGAATGCCACCTTGTATGTGGGAGTAGAGAATGTAATGTCTCTAATAGGTTAAAAAAAATCATTTCTGAAGAGAAACAGATTGTTAAGGAAAAACAAGACAGAGAAACCTCTGTGGTATCTGCATGTTGGAGAGGGTGTGGGCCTTTAAAATATTCTACTCAAACCAAATGGACATCCTGATCTAAAGAGGATTGATGTGGACACTAAAGCAATAAGGTCTTGAATCCAGCTTACTTTGTTGTGACAATCACATGGAGGCCAAGCAGATCAAAGCTCATGGATAGTTTTTGTTAAAAGCAAACAGAAAGTGCACAGGTGTTGTAGTTTTAATAGCAACAAAAAATGTAAAATAATAGGTTAGTGTACAAGCACTTGCTACAGGGTCACCAGAGCCGGAGGTTGCAATTCTAGAAGTCAATACTGATTGCCAGCAGTGGGGGAGCAGACTCAGCTGTGGATGTAAGATAAGCAGGAAGCAGAGCTTGCAGGGATGTAAGCAAGTTGGCTCCTACAGATAGGCCCCAGCAAGGCAGCAAGCCATCTTCTGGCTCATGGCAGGCAGTGAGTTGTGTCTGTGGGGAGAACTAGGACTGTGGGCAAATGTCAGTAGAAAAGTGCATGTTGGGGTATAACCCCTTTCTCAAGGTAAATTGTGGTACTCCAGAGTGTTGACTTATTGTTGCCTTATATCGGGATAAACCAGTGTGGAAGGGGGGGTGGCTGCCAGGAATTTCATTAATAAAAAACTAATGTAAAACATGAAAAGGTTAAATAAAAACAATGAAAGCATTAATAAGAGATATATGGACTACACTGTGTGTCTGGATTCACACAAAAAAATCAGAAAACAATAATGCCCAATAATAGTAGTTTACAAAATAATTCATAAATAACTTGTCTAATAGCCAGGTTTTGCCAGTGAGTAGTTTTGTAAACTATTATTACTGATCATTGGATGTTAATTTTTTTGACTATTACAAAAAATGGTAGCTCAGGGGAAAAGAGTGCTGACAAAAAAGCTAGCTATAAATTAGTTGTTGCAGACATATATAAAGGATTGTTGAGTGCACATACATATCTCTGCACACAGGCAGGGCACATAAGGAAATATACCCCACCACTGCAATTAAGAGAACTCAAGAATAGTTTGTTAATATAGATGTCTGGCCAGCCGACAGCCTACTTCTAACAGCTGGGCGGAGCCAACCATGATCTTACGCCTGGCTCTGGCCACTTGCAGAGCGATCAGCGTTCCTGGTTACCAGGTAACCAGGGACACTGATCTCCAGACAGCCCAACTCTCCCGGGCGCTCCGGGAGTCTACCATTATTAGATAGCGGCTCCCGGCCGCCCGGGAGAGAAACACTTTTTAAAGGAGTAAGAGTAAACCTTTCCCTGCTTTTTTTTTATTCTGACATTGAGCCGTTAGCTGCCGTCAGAATAATAAAATAAAAAATTCACCATAGGAATGCATTGCTAGATTGCTATTGGCTATTTCAATTTGCAATAGCAAACTAACTATTGCACCCACCCACTGCTGCTGTAAATCAGCAGAGGGGAACTGCAGTTCTCCATCAGGTCCCCTCTAGTGATTGACAGCAGCAGAGGGCGGGTGCAATAGCTAGTCTGCTATTGCAAATTGAAATAGCCAATAGGAATCTAGCAATGCATTCCTATGGCCAATTTTTTTTTTTTTTTACGAGTTGGGGCGGAGCTAGCTGTCACTGCTAGCTCCGCCCACTCATTTTCTATTGTTTTTTCTACTTTTTTAACTGTTTTGCTATTATGCTCGGTCCCACAGGTGACCGAGCAGAACAGCCGAGCCGAATGCCCCTCAGCTATTGTCACCGCTAGCTCAGCCCAATTGTTTTTATTTTGCCAGCATCTGTCAGATGCTTGATAATGTGACGGGAGTTAATTGCGTGTGGTTGGGTTGGCATGCGTCGTTTTTTTAATTTGTTTATTTTCTTTAAAATATATATATATATATTTTTTAATTTCCTATTTTTAAAAAAATTAAATAATTTTTCAACATTTTTTTTTCATGTAACTTTTTTCTATTCTGCTTCCTACCTCTGAGGTACTGAGCAGAATAGCCAAGCTGAGAGAATAGGGGTGAACGGCAGCGAGTGAGCTGCTGGAGCTTCTGCTCAGCCAATCCAGATGTTGAATCGACTTAGTCGAACTCCTTCTGCACTTCGGGTCTGACCGAAGGCAGCCATACAGAGCCGATGCACAGTTGATTTTAGCCGATGTATGGCTGAAATCAGCGGTACAAGGCTGAAGTGAATAGCCGAACAGAGCTCGGCTGGGCTATTCACTCGGCTGCCTTCGGCAGCTTTGTGAATAACCCCCATATTTTACAAAAAATATAATTTTTTTTGTTTTGTTACAAAAAAAGGCATTTTTTTCAAACAATTGCAGCCAGCAACAATTAGGAAATAGGCCTTCTGCACTTCGGGTCTGACCGAAGGCAGCCATACAGAGCCGATGCACAGTTGATTTTAGCCGATGTAACAATTGCAGCCAGCAACAATTAGGAAATAGGCCCTGTGAAAACACATGCAGTCAGTTAGCAATTAAGTGCATGAGACAGACTGAAAAAAATAAATTGCAGATGCCAAAAAATAGTAAACATACCCTTAAAAGATAGCTATTGGTCACACATTTACAGCATTAACATGTAAAAATAATTTCTTCCTCCACCCCCGAATTTCCCAAGATACATAGGATTTTGCTATCTAAAGGACATGCAGTGAAAGGTTTACATCTACTTTATGAGATCAGTGTGTACAAGCCCTTCACTAATTTGTCCCTATGCACTTTATCAGCAGCACTTTGGGTCTCTGCTTTCTTATTATAGCTAAACATATTGTCAAAATGACTGCTGGGAACTCAGCCTTTTTATAATGAAGGACTGGCACATAAAGCCCCCATTATTGGCCATTTCAATCTACTTGCCCTAGGTTCAGAGGCCAGGGCGTGCATTATTGGTTGTTTGTTTCTATGTCAGTAAATGGCCACATTAGTTCGCCATGTCTGCAAACTGCAAATATGTTTGGTTTGCTTAGAATTCAATCTTGACCTGAACTTGAAGTTCATCCTTTTTCAGGACTAAAAAATAGTCAAAATGTAGTCACCTAAATGTGAAATATTGCATATGAATGTTGTGTAATCTTACATCTTTTAATACTTGCAATCCTTTATGTAGCAAACAGATGAGGCTTGGAAGGCAGAGTGCATGGCCATACCCGAACATGTGCATGCTGCTGCCCGCGGTCCAATGCATACAGTAAAGGCTGGGCACACATCGGCGCATGTTTGTGTGGGTGGTTATGTTATGTGTGTTAGTGTCAATTAGCGTGTACAATTTGTACCAGCTTTTGCTTAAGAGCCGTATTTGAAGTGCAGTATAAGTGCAGCATAAGTTGCTGAGTGGTTGTCAGCTCCTGCGGTCTGTGAACTGACCTGCATTCTGCTGTCCTGTATCTGACCTAGCTTGCCTCCTGACTCTTCTAAATCTTAATCTCCCCCTGCTAACCTTGACCCGTGTTCTAACTTCATCTTCTGCCTGTAAATTTGGTACCGTTGCTGCTAGTAAGATATTTACCTTTGTCTAGCTTCTGACCCTGCTCCTGCCTTCCTATATAGTACTTCTGCTACCCAGCTTACTCTAGCTTGCCTTGATTATCGCTTTGCTTCCTCCACCTGTAGGTTCATGTTCCCACCTGCATATCAGCTTCCTGTACAAGATTTTGTATGAACAGCTTCAGCATCTTAGCAGTATCCAGACTGTCTTCTATTCATCCACTGTGTCCAGGTCCCCTGCAGGCACCTGTACCACTCATTGTCCTGCGACACCCTGTCAACAACTCCAGGGGTTTTAGGCAGGAGATGTAAAGGCAGCCCTCTCATCAACTCAGCCTCCACTTTCTCCTTATCTACTATTACTTGTAAACCTTAATAAAGTTCAAGCTAAAATTTACATATACATGTAAGTGAAAGTGTCACAGCACTGAACACATCGCGTCATTTCTCCTCCCTCTGTATGGCTCCTTTCAGGAAGAATCAACAAAGGACACTTCTGGGAGCGTTAGCTATCTGTGTCCCACACTGCAGAACACAGGTTCCACCCGCTGGCTGCTACATCACAAGTGTGTCCTGTTAATGCCTCTCATAAACAACATTTACAGATCTTTTCTTTAGTTCTGGTTTCTTTTCTTTGGTTGTATAATTAAAAATTTTAGAACATTTTTGTAAAATTACAATACCTTATAAAATACAATAATTGTTTAGCCAAACATTCACAAATCATGGGTAGGCAATCAAATTGATGTCTGATGCTCTGTTTTCTGAACACCTGCAGGGTTATTCACAAAAGGCTGAAGAGTTTGGAGAAGGCAGGAGAAGTGGACAATCTAGGCCAATATAACTGAACTGGAAAGTGAGCTGCATTGGAGAGTTTTTCAAAATCAGCTATTTTGGCCTAGATTGTTAACTTCTCCTGGCTTCTCCAAACGCTTCACCTTTTTGTGGATAACTGCTAATTTTATGATATAAAGGTTCTATAGCAGTTAGAAAATGTGAATTGGAAATTGGACACAACAGATTGTGTCTGACCCGTGGAGTTAGGTAACTCAAAGGTTTATTTGACCATTCTGAGCAAACCTAGTATTATAGAGATCTATAGGCAAAGCAGGATTTATTCGCAAGTTCACTTTAATTTTAGTTTTCACAGACATAAATACAATGGTTGATTCCCAAAAGTAGCAGAGACCTATAAAAGAATGTTACTGTTTATTTTTGCCTATGAAGTGTATGGTAGCAGGATGCGCTTGCAAAGTGCCAATGATTCCCTAAATCTGAACTAAAGAATGGGAACAAATAGGATTGATAATGTAACTATGTTTGCTTTTACTTTTACATTCTTCTTGAGGAAATATCAAAACTTCCTGATGACATTTATTCTAATACCTAACATGTTATTGTTGCATATGTAGCTCATCCCAATGAAGCTGACTTTAGATTGCTTAACATATCACAGAACATGGAAAACGTTGCTTGTGGTTCCCATTCATAATGCTTGCTGTATATTTCCACATGAATTCCCACAGCACTACTAATTAATATGTCTAATTGATTTAGTCTTTAATAGAAACACTAATTAGCAAAGTGGGCTGTCCAGATATTGAATGTGGTATTGCTATTTGGATCTAGAAAATTCATCAAGAAAGAAGATGCAGCAACGTAGTTGGGGGCTAAAGAATAGCACTGACTATTTTAGAATGTAATTATATTTTTTTAAATTGCCATTCATATGTGGTGTGTATTATGTAAGGTAAAGGTAATATATGTTTTTGGTGTTTGCCATGCTCCTATGTTCCAATACATACATATACAGAACATACAGTACATACATGCATAAATAAATGATACAAAAATAAACATATGAAATGGTACTTTTGACATTAAGTATTATATAAGAAATGGGGTTTCATTCTATATTTTACATTTATAGAGCCAGAAATTAATGGACTGATATGAACTGTAATATATTATCATCATTAATTATATCTTCCTTTTTTTGTTTTCATTTAGAAAACACAAAAGAGAAAATATTGCTATCCACACACATTCAGTTTTATGCATAAACTTGAGATGTGTTAGTATGTGTACAAGAAAAAAAAACCTGAGTAATGTTGCTACTTGTGATTATATTGCTCCGGTGAAAAAGGGACCCTTTGTTACCCTGACACACATTTCTCTATACCAAATTTACTGAAGTCTATTTAAGCGAGTCTTGTTGTACATGGGGCCTCTATAGTGGGCCACGATAGGATCAAAAATGATTTATAGCAAGCAAGTAATCATAAATACAAAGAAATATTAATTGTGAATGGTGTTTATTATATTCTAGAGCCCTGGTTCTCAACTCATGGGTCGCAAGCCCGTCTGCAGTGGGTCGCGGCGCCCTTCCTGCAGGGAGTAGCCCATCTTCAGTAGGGAGACATAGAGGGGGGGTTTTTTGTCAGCCCAAGGGAACTCTGTGTTGTGAAACTGTCCCCCATCTCCCCGCTCCCCCCCATCTCCCCGCTGAAGTAATAGGGCCCGGGAAGAGACAGGACTATTTTCTCACTTTCGGCCGGCGGAATGATATCAAGAGCCGACAAGAAAGTTAAAGTCCCAGCCTGGAGTACAGAGTGCAGCAAATATCAAGCCCCCTCAGCGCGGCGGATTGATATCATATAGGACTGGTAGTTCAGTCTGCCTGGAGGCTGAGAAAGGTAGGCAGGGGGATGTGTATAGTTAGCTGGATTAGCATTTGTAATAGTAATAAAAAAAACAACAAGTGTGAGTGAGCGTGTGAGATTGTGTCTGTGGTTGTGTGTGTTTTTGAGGGTCCGTTCACACTAGTACAGAGTGTTAATTGCACAGTCCAGTGAAATTACCACGTTGTGCCATGCAAAATCGCACCTACCGCAAATTCTGGTGAGGGAGTTGTGATGCATTGCCATTCATTTGAATGGCACCCCAAACATACCTCCTGCCCGCAGTTTGATCGCCCACACCGGAATGCGCGGTACCGCAATGCCATGCGTTCCAATGCGGTGCGACTTGGGTCATGACTTACTGACCAAGGACAAATGTGGGTCCTGAGGTTACACAGGTTGAGAACCACTGTTCTAGAGGATACCCTGGTAGGTTCAGTTGCCAGTTTCAAAATACACCTCTACCTAAAACTAAAGTACACTTTAACCAGCAAAGTAAGTTGTAGTTGCCTAACCTTAAGTAGGGCCCCCTTGTAAAAAAATAGATATACACTATGTTACCAAACGTATTGGGATGCCTGCCTTTACACGCACATGATCTTTAGTGGCTTCCCAGTTTTAGTCCGTAGGGTTCAATATTGAGTTGGCCCACCCTTTGCAGCTATAACAGCTTCAACTCTTCTGGGAAGGCTGTCCACAAGGTTTAGGAGTGTGTCTATGGGAATGTTTGACCATTCTACCAGAAGCGCATTTGTGAGGTCAGGTACTGATGTTGGACTAGAAGGCCTGGCTCACAGTCTCCGCTATAACTCATCCCAAAGTTGTTCTATCGGGTTGAGGTCAGGACTCTGTGCAGGCCAGTCAACTTCCTCCACCCCAAACTCGCTCAGCCATTTCTTTATGGACCTTGTTTTTTTGCACTGGTGCACAGTCATATTGGAATAGGAAGGGGCCAATCCTCAAACTGTTCCCACAAAGTTGGGAGCATGAAATTGTCCAAAATGTCTTGGTATGCTGATGCCTTAAGAGTTTCCTTCACTGGAACTAAGGGGCCAAGCCCAACCCCTGAAAAACAACCCCACTCCATAATCGCCCCTCCACTAAACTTTACGCTTGGCACAATGCAGTCAGGCAAGTACCGTTCTCCCGGCAACCACCAAACCCAGACATGTCCATCGGATTGCCAGACAGAGAAGCGTGATTCATCACACCAGAGAACATGTCTCCACTTCTCTAGAGTCCAGTTGCGGAGTGCTTTACATCACTGCATCCGACGCTTTGCATTGCACTCAGTGATGTAAGGCTCCATGAAGCTCCCTATGCACTGTTGTTGTGCCAATCTGAAGGCCACATTAAGTTTGGAGGTCTGTAGCTATTGACTCTGCAGGCATTTGGTGACTTCTGTGCACTGTGCACATCAGCATGCACTGACCCAGCTGTCATTTTACGTGGCCTACCATTTTGTGGCTGAGTTGCTGGTATTCCCAGTTGCTTCCTCTTTGTTATGACACCACTAACAGTTGACCGTGGAATATTTAGTAGCAAGTATATTTCATAGATGGACTTATTGCACAGATGGCAACCTATCATGGTAGAACGCTTGAATGCACCTAGCTCCTGAGAGCGACCCATTCTTTCGCAAATGTTTGTTTTGTTTATGTTTGTTTTATATATATATATATTATAGCTACCATCTCCATATTTCAGTTCTGTCCCTGACTTTCTTCATTGGGCAGCACGAGAGATCCTCTTCAGGGTGAGCAACACTCTGAAAGCCCAGCCTTACGTTTACATGCCCCCCCCCCCCCTAGGGAGCTTGAAATTATGCAGGCTGGGCACACAGTGCTTCAGGACTATTCTGTCATTATGTGAGTGCTTGGAAGCACCCCCTGCAGTTGAAAGAAGGAGAAGAAGCAGATCGCCAAGAAGACTTCAAGAAAGGAGGTATTTAAAGGGGTTTATAACAACTCCTGGTGGGCAGGGGACTTCAAGGAGTGGACAGAGGCAGGTGGAGTGGGGGAAAATCCTGGCATTCCACTTTAAATAATTATTAAAGTAGATATAAGCCTTACCTCTAAAATCACTTTAAACTTTTACAAATTATGTAATCTCAAAACTTTTCAATCTTTTTAAATATGCCACTTCATTAAAAATATCTAGTAATCTTGCCATGAAGGTTCTTTTTCAAGCACTTTCTGTTGTGGGTGACAACTGTCTCCCAGTTGTGATGCTGCATTGTTACCCTGTCTTATGCATTTCTGGTGGTAACTAAAAGCAGCTGCGCTGATATAAGGTGGTCCACAATTGTCCTCCAGTAAACCAGTGCTAAAGTAAACCAGAGTAAAGATCAGTCAGCCTTTCTAACCAGCAGCAGGCTCCCACAGAAGAGAGAGTGAAAGAAAGCCTCTGGCATCATTCAGATTAGATACTGTATATAAAGGCCTGTGGACAGCTGACTAATTGATGTGGTCTTGCTAACAGGTAAGACGTGGACATAGGACTAGAAACTTAAAGTAGGACTACAAAGTAAAAGTAAAGATTAGAAAGCAGAGAGATGAACATGCACATGGAGGTCAGATATAGTAAAGTTACTATTGTAAGTTGTCAATTACGACCTCCCAAAAAAAAACCATTAAAGTTTCCACCATTATAACCCTCCTCACTACCTTTTCAACAAAAGCTGAGCATTCTTAAATTCTGAAACTAAACTCAGGATTTAAATCTTAAAAATGCATTCAAGTACACCAACTATTAATAAAAATATAGCTTATTTGTGTAGCACTCAGCTGTAGATCCTCAAAGCCTCTCTAAATCCCAGTGTCTGTCCCCCTTTTAGGTGCTTGCACAAACATTTGGGGGTCTATTCACTAAGCTGCCGAATGATCTAGCCATAGCTTCGGCTGTCCCTAAGGCTAGCTTCAGCCCCAGGACCCCTTCCGTTCAGTAGAATGGAAGGGCTGCTGTACGGGCTATTCACTATAGCCCGTACAGCTCCCGAACTCGGTTGAGCAGCTTAGTCAAGCCGAAGGGATATGCTTCGGCTAGACTGAGCCGAGGTGAAAGCCGAAGGCGGCCGAACGGCCGGCCATTAGCCGGCTGACAGCCTGCTACTGACTGCTGGGTGGAGCCAACCGTCATCTTACGGCTGGCTCTGGCCACTTGCACAGACGGATCAGCGTCCCTGGTTATGAGGTAACCAGGGACACTGATCTCCAGACAGCCCAACTCTCCTGGGCACTCCGGGAGTCTCCCACTATTAGATAGCGGCTCCCTGCCGCCCGGGAGAGAAACACTTTCTCCCAGACAGGTTTACTCTGCTCGATAGAGCAGAGTAAACCTTTCCCTGCTCGGTTTTTTTTTCTTCTGACATTGGAGCCGTTGGCTGCCGTCAGAATATATATATTTTTTTTAATCACCATAGGAATGCATAGCTAGATTGGCCTATTGGTTATTTCAATTTGCAATAGCCAATAGCAATCTAGCTATTGCACCCTCCCACTGCTGCTGTCAATCAGCAGAGGGGACCTGAAGTTCTCCATCAGGTCTCCTCTAGTGATTGACAGCAGCAGCGGGCGGGTGCAATAGTTAGTTTGCTAATGGCTATTGCAAAGTGAAATAGCCAATAGGAATCTAGCTATGCATTCCTATGGTGATTTTTTTTTATTCTGACGGCAGCAGAACTGCCCAGCCAATAGAAAACAGTTGGGCAGAGCTAGCTGTCACTGCTAGCTCTGCCCAATCGTTTTCTATGTTATTTTTTACCACTTTTTAAACTGTTTTTCTATTCTGCTCAGTACCACAAATGTACCGAGCAGAACAGTTGAGCCGCTATTCACTCACTGCTGTTCGTCATCTATGAGAATATGCCAGCAGCAAGTAGCCTGCCGGAGGTTCGGCTTAGCCGATCCAGATGTTGGATCGGCTGAGTCGAACTCCTTCTGCACTTCGGGTCGGCCGAACATGCTGGGCATGTTCGGTCGACCCGAAGCCAGCCGAAGCCACCCAATGTACGGCTGATTTCAGCTCACTTCCCTTCAGGTCGGTTGGTCACTCGGCTGCCTATGGCAACTTTGTGAATAGACCCCTTAGTGAGCTTGCAGTGTGTCCCAGGAGCTCCAAAATCCCAGGAGCTCTATTATGCACGTACCAATCTCAAACAATTAAAGGGACCCTGTGGCCAGGCTATAATATTTTAAATATTTACATACATTTCTTAAAGACTGGGATCCTGTTCTCCCATGGGACTGAGGAGTAGGTGAGTGTATGTTCTTTATTTTAGGCCCTAGACCAAAATGAGCACTTAACCTTTGTAGTGCAGGGGTAGACCCACTGCAAGGGTTAATTTCTTGCATGCCCAGAGATCTTATTTAAAACAAGTCCTCACTGACCTCTGTAGGTGAAGGCACTCTGGATCAAGTTATCCTCAAAATTCACAGCAAAAGACTTCTCTCAGTAGCACAGCTCTCTGCATTCCCCACCCAGCAGTGACTCAGCAGTATACATGTGCATTCAGATTCGGACGAACCTGCAAATCAACGAAAATCAGTTGATTCGTCCGAATCCAAAATCACAAATTTAATATGTGCCCAAATATACTAAAAGGATATTCGGGCATACATAAATTAGTTTTCAGAACACGGCGTCTTCTGCGCATGCCCGCCACCATCCTGGAGGCGGAGCGTGTGACGTCACATGATGGTGACATCACACGCTGAACGAGCGGCGGCCAGAGTAGATTTTGGTATACACCAAGATGACGGTGCTTGAACATGCGGGCGCCGCTGTCTTGGTGTATACCAAGATCTACTCCAAAATCTCAGAACGCACTAGCGGCAGATATGGCCGCTGCTCATTCTGCAGTTTTAGTGTTCGATTTCGGATTCGGAGGCTTCGGATTCAGAGGCTCTGGATTCGGAGGCTCCGAAACAACATAAAAATTTGTTTCCTTTGACGAAATGAATGAAAACGTTTTTCATTTTAATTTGTTTAGTCTGGAAACACACTTTTTGTTGTGCACGCATCTATTTAGAAGCCTTCAAGCCTTTTAATCTCTAATTGAAATGCAGAGAGGGGGCAGGGTGAGTTGAGCTGATTTAGATGACAACTTGAATAATTGAGTGCTTTTACTGTGAAGTGTGAGGTTTGTTCCATTCTGGACTCTTCGGGGACACTTTTAGCTAAATAAATGTTAGAATGTTAAATACCCAGAAGTTCCCCTTAAAGTGACATTAAAGTAAAAAAATTTTTTCCCTCCCCCCAATGTTAATGTTAGCACTTACCTTAAATGAGGTTTCTTAATCCGATCTTCCCCTTCTTTCCTGATGTTTTCATCTGTCCCTCCAGCGGTGCGGCGGCTCTCCGATCAAGCGCTGACTCCTCTGTCTTTGCTGGCACTTCCGATCCCATGGTGTCTGCATGCGGGTGCACGCGTCCATAGACTTACCTTGTGTCTCTGCTCGTCTCCCGGCTGAAAATTCGAACTGTGCATGTGCCCCCCAAGATGCTTTGCGGCCATCCAAGCAGTTTCGGATTCTCGGGCGAGAGCGCGCAATGAAAACAAGGTAAGTTTAAACCGCTGTTAAAGTGTTGTTTTTGTTTTTTTTTTACTTTTTGCCTATATCTACTGCTTGCTAGCAGTAGATATAGACAAAAAAACCGGAGGGTTTTGAAACCCTTTAAGTTATATTCTCTCTTTTCTACACTGCCTCATTGCTGTGAGGAGCAGATTTACAGACCAACAGTAGAGAACTTTTTTTTTTATCTTGGAGATGACAGAAAATAGTAACAATGCAAACTTATTTTGAATGTAAGGAAAAAATCAGAAATTGCTCCTACAAAAAACCTTTGGAAATAAACATCACTGGAAAAAACTGGAGAAATCGTTTGTAGGAAGTGATTGGGTTAACTGCTGCATGTTAATTTTGGATTATTTGCTTGCCTATATTGCTGTCTTTTGCTTCCAAACTTTTGATACATTGGCTGTGATTATGTCTTCATAATATTTTATGGTTAGTGCTATTAGATTAAATGATCCCAGGTGGTTCTTAGTCTAAACATATTCCCTTTTTGTTACATTAAACAAATCTTTTGGTCTATTTAAATGCTTTTTCTTACTAACACGGCAGTTCTGATCCTGATAATTTATTTGACCTATTAATCAACTTATAGAAAACCTCTTGACATAAAATGTACCCTAAGCTCTGATTTATTCTATTCAGGACTGTAATAAAAATTACAGGTTCTGATTACTTTCCAAATGTTTCAGTCGTAGGAATGGTATGGAGGAGCAGTATTTAAGTGTCTTTTTTCTCTTTCTTTTTAATGGCATGCTTGCACAGAATTGGAAGATGTCGCACCACAGACGTATTTGCATACACATATTATGCAAATATATAATTTAAAGCTGATCTCCAACCAGGGACCAACCCCCACCACACTTTATCCCCCTCCTAGCTAATCCCAAAATAGGTAAATAAATAATTGAAATACCCCAAATACTAGACTGAATCCAGGGTCACAGGATGCACCATATCCTAAGTGTGTTTTTCTTCTGACCCTGAGTGGGAGAGTACTTCTTTGGGTGTCCACATTGCTACCTGATGACATGTACATTTTCCATTTGCTTTGCATTGGTGGGATCCTTACAGGTCCTGAAGACTTTAGACAGTTAGACAGTTGTCACAAAAGCAAGTGTCCTAAGTGGAAGAATTCCTCTCTATTGCTGTTTTGGTGACAACTCAAATTGTTGAATTTTCCTTCACTTTAAATCCTGATGAAAGACTAATTCAGAGGTTGGGTCTACCCAGTGTGAATACTGAGGAGATTTAATCTCTATCTAGTCTATCTGAAACTGGGGGAACTTTTTTGGTTGTATTGTATTGAAAAAGAACCTTGCTACACCTAAAGCACAAAGGCACTAAGTACATTTCAAGAACCTAGATGTCAGATAAATGCATACATAGAAAGATAAAGATACTGTAGATAGATAGATAGATAGATAGATAGATAGATAGATAGATAGATAGATAGATTTACAAATTTCCAGAATCACAAATAATGTATTCTTAGTAGCTTTGTTCAAAACTAATATGATTTATATATTTATTTAATAGATAGACTATGTTCCCCAAGAAAGTTATTATTATGTCTACAGTGGTTGTTTTATCTATGATTTGCAACCAAAGAATGTGCAGGCATAGGGATATCCTGTAAACACATATATGTTACAGAGATAAAACAAGATTTTTAAACTTGAAAATGAACCAGTGCTGCTCTGTGCATCTACTATTACTGTTATTTACAAGATAACAAGAGTGCAAAAGAAAATGTAATTGAAAAATATAATAATCATATGTAGAAATGCACTAGACTTTTAAAAAGCATTCCTTGAACTCAGAAGATACAAAATTACTTGTGCCAGGATATATTTCTCATGCTTCTTTCTGTAATTTCCCAACATTACCTATAATATTTCTCCTTGAAGATTTTTTTTAGTGTTTTTTAGCTTTTTTTAAAATTCTTTTAGGTTCTAAATAATGAAAGGCACTAAGTACATTTCAAGAACCTAGATGTCAGATAAATGCATACATAGAAAGATAAAGATACTGTAGATAGATAGATAGATAGATAGATAGATAGATAGATAGATAGATAGATTTACAAATTTCCAGAATCACAAATAATGTATTCTTAGTAGCTTTGTTCAAAACTAATATGATTTATATATTTATTTAATAGATAGACTATGTTCCCCAAGAAAGTTATTATTATGTCTACAGTGGTTGTTTTATCTATGATTTGCAACCAAAGAATGTGCAGGCATAGGGATATCCTGTAAACACATATATGTTACAGAGATAAAACAAGATTTTTAAACTTGAAAATGAACCAGTGCTGCTCTGTGCATCTACTATTACTGTTATTTACAAGATAACAAGAGTGCAAAAGAAAATGTAATTGAAAAATATAATAATCATATGTAGAAATGCACTAGACTTTTAAAAAGCATTCCTTGAACTCAGAAGATACAAAATTACTTGTGCCAGGATATATTTCTCATGCTTCTTTCTGTAATTTCCCAACATTACCTATAATATTTCTCCTTGAAGATTTTTTTTAGTGTTTTTTAGCTTTTTTTAAAATTCTTTTAGGTTCTAAATAATGTTTTTCAACACTACAAGTTATCAACTAAACAGCAACAAGATCTAACAGCTCGACCAAAAGAAGTCTACTTCAGAGATGAAAGATTTGCAGATAACATACATTAAAGTTAATTTTCTAGTAATCAGTATTCTGCCGTGATTTCTTTGTCTGAAGAGAAATATTAAAATTTCTACCTACTGCTTGTTTCAAAATGCAGAATCTAAGATTTTAGACTTATGCTGCTATGTGTCAAGCAAAAACAAATATGAAAATATGAAACAAATATCAGTGTATTTAAGGCAAAGCACTGTTATGTTTACTGTTGTACATAAAAAACCCAAAAAGCACAAAAAGCATTTAGTTATTCATTTAGAATACTGCAAAGTATCATAATCAGCGGTGGGCAAGTATTAGGAAATCCTGTCTTCAGCAGATCCATCAAATCTAGCCTGGCAGTTAATTTTGCAGGGATGAATGTTCACGTTTAGAGAGATAGATAGATAGATAGATAGATAGATAGATAGATAGATAGATAGATAGATAGATAGATAGATAGATAGAAATTCATTATAGAGGGCTACATATTCATACAGTCATGTAACGTCCTAGTAGTGGGCAGGTCCTCAATGATGCAGAAAATTGTGCCACATAATGACGTGCGCTGTTCTCTGCATTGTTCCTGTGAACCTAGTGTACCTTCATAATCTGCCTGCTCAGGGCAAGTCCTTAATGCTCTGGGCTCACAGAAAATGGGTTGAAGGATGCTGGGCATCATTCAATCTAGAAGAGGAGAGGCATCCAGGGCCAGAGGAAAATGCGAAGGGCAGTGCTGGTGCATGGAGAGTAGTATTGCTTTGGGGCCTTTTTTGAACCGCTTGCTGTCCACACATTGTGAAAAAATGGACAGACGGCAAACTCACATTGGCGGGTTGCTGTAAACAGACAGCTTTTTTTTCTGCTTACGCGCGTACGGGCAGAAAAGAACTGTCCATTGTATAGCCGTTCAATTGCTTGTATGTGCTGCCTGCGTGCGCCTCGCCCTCCCTCCTCTAGTGCCGCCATCTTGCTGTCCTGACGCCGCCGCCTCACCTTCATTCCCGGGATCCACTACCCCATCTTCGGCCCGGGCCCGGCTCGGGAGGGTGTCAGGAGGAAGATGGGAGGGATATCAGCATCTTCCTCCTTGCTGAGCTCCCTCCGATGTCTGAAAAAAAAGAAATGCAGTCGCTACATCTGAGGACCGGTAAGCTGCAAAATTTTACATTTTTGGTTTTGGGTTTAGATGCATTTTAAGACCACTGGTACACAGCAGGAATAGTGCTGTCTTTGTGCCCACCCCACCATTGAATCATCCTTCATGACTAGAGATGAAAAACTATCACAACTATCACCAACATTAAATAAATCCAGACACAATTATTATTAACCCTTGCAATGGAAAAACCCCTGCACTGCAAGGGTTAAGTGCCTGTTTTGGTCTAGGGAGCAAAAATAACAGAGTTATACTCACCCAATCCTCTGAGCCGGCTTGCTCTTAGACCGGTCCCTGGAGCCTTTCTACTCCTCTGCTGCAGTGGTCTAAGGTCCCTTAAATAATTACGTCCAACACACAGAGGGTTATTCACAAAGCTGCCGATGGCAGCCGTGTGAATATCCGACCTGAAGGCTATTCACTTCAGGCTTGTACGGCTGATTTCAGCCGTACATCGGCTTGCTTCGGATCGGTCGAACATGCTCAGCATTTTCAGCCGACCTGAAGTGCAGAAGGAGTTCGACTCAGCCAATCCAACATCTGGATCGGCTAAGCCGAACCTCCGGCAGGCTACTCGCTGCTGTTCGGCCTATTCTCATAGATGCCGAACAGCAGTGAGTGAATAGCCGAGCATGCGGCTCGGCTTTTCTGCTTGGTACCTTTGTGGTACCGAGCAAAATAGAAAACCAGTTAAAAAAATTGAAAAAATTTTCTATTGGACGGGCGGTTCTGCTGCCGTTAGAATAAAAAAAATCACCATAGGAAATGCATAGCTAGATTCCTATTGGCTATTCCACTTTGCAAGCTTCGGTTACGGGAGCCCTTTGGCTCAGTAGAACCAAAGGGCTGCTGTACGGGCTATTCACTATAGCCCATACAGCTCCCGAAGTTGGCCGAGCAGCTCTGTTGAGCCGAAGGCATATGCTTCGGCTCGACTCATCTGAGGGGAAATCCAAAGCAGGCCTACTGACAGCTGTGCGGAGCCAGCCATCATCTCACGGCTGGCTCCGGCCACTAGCATTGACAGATCAGCGTCCCCTGATCCGTCTGGTAAACAGCGTCCGTCTGGTAAACAGGGGACGCTGATCTGTCATTTCAATGAGAACTCGGCAGAGCCGCAGTGATATCACGGCGGCTCCGCCGAGTTTTCAGTGTGAAATGACAGTTCAGCATCCCCTGGTTACCTAGTGACCAGGTGACCAGGGGACGCTGAAATGTCATGAGAGCTTAGCGGAGCCTTTGGTGATATCAAAGCCGGTTCTGCTAAGCTCTCATTGTAATGACATAACAGCGTCCCCTGGTTACTAGGTAACCATTGGATGCTGATCTGTCATTACAATGAGAGCTTAGTGGAGCCGGCTTTGATATCACCGCCGGCTCCGCTAAGCTCTCATTGTAATGACAGCTAGTCATTAATGAGTGATAATGCTGCTGTGAGATATCACTGCTGAACAAACAGTGTCAGGAAGTGAAAAAATGACAGATCGACTTGCCAGAACTAGAAAAGGGATCCTGCCTGTAGATCTATAACTATTAAAAACTGTTAGCTGGAGCTAGGTTTTACTCCATGTATATCTAAGACTACCCTGTCCCACAAGGTAATAATGCTGCTGTGAGATTTCACTGTTGAACAAACAGTGTCACCTTAATACAGGAAGTAAAAAAAAATACGGATCAACTGGCCAGACCCAATCAGTAATAAAACTTACTGGGGGACACAAAAAAACAATAACTGCTTTGTTAATGCATTTGATTGCGCCCATAGTTGCACTTTAAGTGAACAATAATAAACATTTATGGCAAGAATGCAGTTATAGATAGCAAAAAGTTTTAATCTAAAATAAGATTAAAAGATCAACACTTTTCCCTGCTCCTGAGCAGCTGTGAAGTTATGATTGAATAATCCATTATAGAAAATCAGTATTTCGATCAAGGAGCCTGGAATGGGGAATGTCCATGTTGTTAAAGTACAGTCATTCAATTAGGAAAAATGCGGTTACAATAACATTGATGAAATAGCCAGCGGGTCGGGCAGAGCTTGTACTGTGCAGCTGTATGCTACTCTGCATATGGCCAACCATTAGTGCCTAAAACATTAAACAACTAAATGCTGCTGTGTTCTTTACTACGTATTTGGGAGCTTATTTTGATTTAGAATGGTGCCAATTGCTAAAACATCAGTTTGTTTTCTCTGAAAAATAAGAAAATTCTTAAAAAGGATTCTGATCATAAAAAATATCAGTGTACCAATAACAATTAACATCTGTTTCTTGTAGGTTTTAAGAATGATAAAATACAAATTTGTATTGAATATTTTTCCTATTGCAAGGTATCTTTATTTTAACATTTCAGAGGGATCCTGGAATTAAAAAAATTATAATTTATGAGATAGTAAAAAGGAAGTAGGGGGCGGGATTTCAAGTATTCATTTGTGCTTTTTTTCCCCACTGAGTCCCTTTTTTCATTTTCATTCCCATTTATACTTCCATAACATTAGCTAAAATGAGGAGGACACCACCATTACTTAATTTGGATAATATCTCAGGACAGATCCAATTAAAGATGAGTTTGCAAAGTGACTGCCTTTAGTTATGAGTCTATAAAAGAACTGTAGATAATAATAAATCTCTGCAAACTACGATTCATTTATAACATGATAATAAAAAAAAAAACTGTCCATTGGCAAATGTATTTTGTTATCATGGTGAATGAATCATATTTCAAATTAAGGGCTTTTTGAGGCAGTGATTGATTTTGAGTTTGGGCCAGCTGAGAAACCAATGGAGCCGCAGGTGCACTACCTATACCTTTTATGACGTCTCAAGGCAACTAGTGCACCCATTGGAGACAAAGTCAATTATTTTTTAGCCAATAGATAGTTCTTAGTTTTATATTCCTCTTGGATAATCAATTAATAAACATTTATACTATCATTTTAATGGCTCAGCACAGACTTTAGTAGACTGTATAGATAATAGTGCTTGTAGGCAGTTGACAGTGACAGGGCAGTCTAGCTGGCTGCAGGATAACGTGGGATAACCAGTGTATATAACTACTTTCAGCCGATTTTGATATGTTTATGTGTAAATATGTTCAGAACTGTTTAGCCTCTATAATTGTCTCCAGCACCATTTTGGAGAAGCCTGGTGTCCTGATAGGACAGGAATTCTTGGGAGATTTGGTCGGCCATTTTGGGGTGGTTATCTGATATAGGAAGCCCAACCACGTTTTTGGGCAGAACAAGTGTGAAAGTAGACAGGGACAGGTACCCCGCTTGTGAGGGAGAGTTAGGAGAGTTCAGGGAAAGTGTTCCGGCCTGTGAGGGATAGTTCAGGGTTCCTACGGAGTCCTGCATCGGCAGTTCTGGTCGGATGAAAGACTCCCAGTGCTTATAGCCAAACCTGTGTCCACGCTGTGAGTGCGGGAAGAGTGTGCCAGACTCGCATCTCGCTGTATGGAACGAATAACGCTGCTCCCGGGTAACGTGTTCTCCGCCTTTACTGATACACCTCGTGTGATTGGATTTGTACTTTGCCAGTTAGTGGGAGGTGCTGATAGCGCTAACGAATACTACTAACGTTGATATCAGAACTGCCTGTACTGTGTATCTGTGTCTCCATGCCTGGAGTGAAACTGCTGACATTACTATTGTAAATACTCTTCCTACTACCGGCTCTCCGGTAATAAACGTTATCTTGTTCAAAAGACCATTATGTGTGATTACCTCCGTGAAGCCATTACACCCTAAGCCCGCTTACATTTTGGCGTAGTCGGCAGGATGTCAGAACCACCGTCCTCAAGCGGGGGAGTGGCTATAGGGTCAATCATGGCACCGTATGGAGCAGCTTTGGCACTGATTCCAAAATTCAATGGCACAAATATCTCCCTGACAGACTGGGTGGAGCGACTGGACAGCTCAGTCCGCTTGTTCGAAATACCCGCAGCACAATTTGCAGATTTGGCCATTAATGCGCTAGAAGGGGAAGCCCGCCGGGCTGTGATGGTTATGCCCGAGAAGGAGAGAGACAACAGAGCGGCCATTGTGGGGCGCCTAGAAAGCCTGTATGGGGAGAGTACCTCTATAGCCAAACTTCGGAAGAGTTTCTATAGTCGAGAGCAGCACAAACGAGAAACTATCCCTCAATTTGCGGTGGCTTTGCTGGAGATCTGGTGCCGGTTGGAGGAGAAAATGGCCCCCGGCGGAACTGGGGTCGCTAACCCCGATCAGCTTATCCGGGACCAGTTCCTCACTGGTGTATGGTCCACGTCATTAAAGAGAGCTCTAAGGGATCGAGTGAGGGCCGATAGCGAGTGAGGGCCGATAGCGCAGTGAAATTTGCTACTATCCTACAAGAGGCCATTGAGAGGGAACAGGAAGAGCTGGACCATGAATGGGCAGGGGCCAGAAGCGAAGTTACCCGCACTCAGGGAGCCCGGTGGTTAGTGGAGCGAGAGGAAGCGACCGCCCTGTGTCCTGCCCCCGCCACACATGGGGGGGTGCCTTCGATGGAAAGGGCCGTAAGAGACTTAGTTGATTCAGTCACTTCTCTCCGGCAAGAAGTAGCCACACTGAGGAGCGGGTCCGAGCAACCTAAGGTGGGGATCAACCCACTCCGGAGAGATCCCGATACTGACCGCAGATGCTGGCAGTGTGGACGGTTAGGTCATCTGGCAAGGAATTGTACGAGACGGGGAGCCCAGAACGTACAACACCATCCTTTAAACTAGAGATTCCTGTGGTGGAGGGGCGACCCGCGGGAAATGTTCATTCACGGCCCCAACGTGATCCTACAATGATTTCTGGCTGCCCAGTGGCAACAGTGACGTTCAACGGGCAACCGGCCAGATGTCTGGTGGACACTACTAGAAGTAACTACTATGGCCTATTCATTCTACCAACAACATTTTGGGCCGACTCCAACTCTAGACCCCTCCTGGTTAAGGTTGACAGCTGCTAATAACCTACCTATTCCAGTAGTGTGGGTCACCTGGATGTCCATGAAGGTCTATGAACAAACCATCCCGAGGGTCAGGGTTGTGGTGACCCGGAATGCCTCATTCCCAGAAATTCCTGTGGTGTTGGGCATGAACGCCCTAAACGAACTGGACCTAACCCGCCTTCTTCGGGAGGCTTCAACGCAGGTATCCGGGCCGTCGGAACCACAACTGCAGAACCTGATCAACGCTTGTCAGGCTGTGAAGACACAGCACCATAAGCATACGGAGAAAGTAGGGTTCGTCCGCCTCTCAGCCCGTCAGCGGGTTATTATACCCCCACGTCGTGAGTTAGTGTGCCCCCTCCCGGTGGTGACCAGAAGACACGTAAGAGGGGCCACCGTGATGGTAGAACCACAGCGTAACCTAGGAGCAAAAGGTGAATGGTTGGTAGCCAGAACTCTGTCCGTTGTCCGGCAGGGACAAGTGTTGGTGCAACTGGTTAACTTGGGGTCCACTCCGATCCCACGAACGTGGCCCTTGCCGATTTATATACAGTACCCAGGAGCTGCATTACGGACCCTTGTCCTGGGGTGGAGGCTGCCTGTGCTTTCTTGCAAACAGCCCTACCTGACTCAGAAGATGCCCACCTTTTACAATTGTTAGCACAACTTGCACTTCCAGTGCAGGAGATGGTCCCGGAACAACGAAACAAGCTCCAGCAACTAGTTTACAGACATAGGATCGCATTCTCCCAGGGCCCTGAAGACTACAGCTGTAGTAATGTTTTGGATCACCCCATCCACACTGGAGACACGGCTCCTATTCGGGAAAGGTATCGTAATATACCCCCTGCTCTTTGCCAAGAGGTTAAAGACCTATTACGTAGTATGCTGCAAGGGGGGGTGATTCGGGAGAGTCGTAGTCCCTGGGCTGCGCCCATAGTTCTTGTGCGGAAAAAAGATGGCAACTTACGTTTTTGTGTGGACTATCGCCGATTGAACGCCTGTACTCATCGGGATGCTTACCCACTGCCCCGGGTCGAAGAATCCCTAATGGCCTTGGGGCAAGCACAGTACTTCTCCACGCTAGACTTGGCCAGCGGATACTGGCAGGTCCCAGTAAGAGAAGAGGATCGTGAGAAAACGGCCTTTATCACCCCTCTGGGACTGTACGAGTTTAATCGGATGCCCTTTGGCTTGACCAATGCCCCCAGCACGTTTCAAAGGCTAATGGAACGATGCTTGGGAGATCTGAACTTTGACTCCGTCCTGATTTACTTAGATGACATCATCATCTTCTCCAGAACGTTCGAGGACCATTTGCTACATCTGGATCAAGTTCTCACGCGGCTAGCCCAATATGGCCTGCGGCTCAAACCGGAAAAATGCCATCTCATGAAAACCAAAATCCAGTATTTAGGGCATGTGGTCGAGGCAAAGGGGGTGTCCCCCGATCCCGAGAAAATTCAGGCTGTACAGATGTGGACCATCCCTAACACGGTAACGGAACTTCGCTCCTTCCTTGGGCTCGTGGGCTACTACCGCAGATTCATTCCGAACTTTGCTACTATAGCGGCCCCCTTGACCCAGTTGCTGTGTGGACAGCCTGCCCACCGGAAATGGAAATCTTCCCCCAGTATTAGCGACAGTTGGGGGCCAGCGCAAAGTGAGACCTTGGGGGCCCTCAAAGCGAAGTTGACATCTGCTCCCATATTGGCTTACGCTGACTACTGTAAACCCTTCCGTGTGTATACTGATGCCAGTCTTCAAGGACTGGGGGCTGTGCTCGCTCAGGAGCAAGATGGAACTGAACGAGTGATTGCCTATGCAAGTCGGAGTGTGCGCCCCACAGAGCGTAATCCAGTCAACTACAGTTCTTTTAAACTCGAGTTGTTAGCGGTAGTCTGGGCCGTCACTGAAAAGTTTGCTGAGTATTTAGTAAGTGGTCGAGTGGACATATATACTGATAACAATCCTCTGGCCTACCTCAACTATACCCGTTTCAACTATACCATTCACTACAAGCCAGGGCGTTCCAATGGGAATGCTGATGCCCTCTCCCGGTTCCCCATTGAACGGCCTCAAGGTGACCTAGATCAACAGCTCGAAGAGGATGAGGTTGTTCCCTCCGGGATCGATCTGTACGAACAGCAGGCCTCAACGGCTCTGCAGAGTAACCAAGTTCCAACAAGAGGGCCAGAGATTCATACGCCGCGAGAGTGGCGGCAACTCCAGTGGAGAGACCCTGACATTTATAGGCTAATGCGATATTGGGACAAGAATCGGAAACCAGAGTCGAGGGAGCGGAGGAGGCTCTCATCGACTTCTGCGCAGAACGAACGGAGGCCTTCATTCGTAAGTACATTTTTTGCCCAGAATTGTCTAAGTGGGTGCTGAAGGCATGTCAGGGGTGTCAGAATTGTGCTATACACAAAGGGAAAACAGAGAAAACTACCCCCTTAGTGGTGAGCACAGGAGAACCCTTTGAGTTGCTAACCATGGACTTTCTGACAGTGGCTGACACCTCCTCGGGGTATCACTATGCCTTGGTGTTGTGGACCACTTCTCTAAGTTCGCCATCGTAGTACCCACCAAAGATCAGACTGCCGCCACCACCGCTAAGCTGTTCTGGACCCATGTGGTCCAACCCTACGGGTGCCCTAAAAGGATTCTGTCTAATCAGGGGCCGAACTTTGAGTCCAAGGTGTTTTCAGAACTGTGCCGCCTTAGTGGTATTCGGAAGTCTCATACTACCCCTTACCATCCCCAAGGAAATGGGGCCTGTTAACGCTTTAATCGCACATTGTTGGGACTGATTCGCACCTTAGAGCAAGATCATCGAGAACGTTGGCCGCAATATGTAGGAGATGTTGTTTTGGCTTACAATCAGACTGCGCATAGATCCACGGGGTATACTCCTCATTTTTTGATGTTTGGCCGTTGTGGTCGTTTGCCAGTGGATCTACTTTTGGAAACGCCAGAGCCTATCACGTCCAGGACCCCTGAAGAGTGGGTCCAAGATCACTGGCACCGCCTTGATCAAGCCAAACAGATAGTGCTGGAGAATACTTCAAAATCAGCTAGATTAAATAAATAGATGGTGTTGCGCACCTGTCATATTAACAAAAAATATATATAGAATTTTGAAAGCCACTAAAGACCAGCTTGTATGATTTCCAGTTTGCTTAGTATTCCAAAATATACCAATTTCTATTGTGTATTTTATGGGAAAGGGGTTCAGGCAGGTGGGCAGATGGTGTGGGAGCTGCTGCTAATTGGGGGAATATCACTGTGTTAGTAGTACGAAGTGAGGCATGTCCTTGTTCTTTCACTGTAGTAAACAAAGAGGTCACATGGCCAGTCACTTGGTTTACTACTGGCACTAGGGGGAGCCCAGTATAGGACCAATGTCTCCACTGTCATGGACTCCAGATACCATCTTGGGAAAGCCTGTGTCTAATTGGATACAGAGTTCTCTGATGATTTCAGCAGCCACCTTGGACACAGAGAGGCTACATTGAACCATATCTGCATAACAGGGGGGTAATTTGCTGCAGGAAAGTGTGCAGGTAGGGCTTGTACATAGCCACTTGTTAGTGACAGATAGGACTCTCCCTTCAGACAGAGAGGTTTGGACTGGGACCTAGGAAGCAAGCTTGCAGTATCTGTAAAGGAAGGTATAATCTGTGGCTGCATATGGGAGGTACTAACCAGCTGTTAGAGGAAATTATGAAGCAAGGAGATTCAGGCGACCCCAAATGCTTAAGAAAGCATGCTTCACACAATCTCAAGGGGGTTGCTGCAAACTGTTTTGCTTGTACCTCTGTCCCATCTCTTCACATGGGGGGGGGATTATACTACTTACAATATGAAAGGCTTAGCTAATGGCTTAGCTGGTGGCTGATTACAATCTCACTCTCTCATTTGATGCTTACTTACATAGCAAATTATTTAGCTTAAATTCCAGTGAGGGGCCTGGAGGGGGGAGTTAGATGAGTGTAATTTGCTTCACCTGATAGGGATAAATAGAAACCTTGCAGGATGGTTTTAGTATCGTATTATATATTGCACCATTGGCATACTACCCATTCAGGTGCTCCCATGAACATGAATGACTTGAGTGATGCAGAGCATAAAACTCTAGTGTGCACACCAGAATAAAATAAAAAATAAACAGATTTTTACCACATAAACACTTTTTATTATTATACTTTTGGCTCTTACATAATGTTTAACATTACGCAGGGGCGTCCCGAGGCTTGGGTGACACCCGGAGCGGTAACCGAGTGTCACCCAGCCGAGACGTCACTGCGCATGTTTACTTTACAGCAGCCCCGAGGACCTGCCATTTGTGTTGGAAGTAGTGGTGGGGCAGCATCATCATCGTGGCAGCAGGTGGTATTTCTTTAAAGGGATTTCTTCTCAAGGGATTTCTTTGAATAATTGGAATTTCTATCTACTATATAATTTTTTTTGCAAATGAGTAACAATGAATACTCTCTACCCCTTATTCTTTCATGTGGGGTGCATATACCTGGGGGCTTCTATTCAAAATGGGAATTACAGATTCCAAAAAGCCCCCCCTCCCTCCCCCCCGGAAACCTCTGCATTCCTTTTTGGAGACAGGAGGTGGGGATTAGTGTTGGTTATGTGTTTAGGTGAAGCACTGAGATCTTGAGAAATGCTGAATTAACCTTTACTTGCTTAAATAAACATTACATGTATGTATACAACATTGTAAACAAATCAAAAAGAAAAAAAAATGTCTTATGTATCATAGATAAGCATGCACATAGAGACTAACATTGCACTAAAGTGCCATCTACAGCTCAAATTACATCTTACATATCAGTGCATTAGAATATGCTGTTGCATTTCGAGCAATTAGGCCTATATCCAATATGAGGAGATAGAGGGGAGAATTTCCTCCCAAAGTTGAGGAGGGGCAGATGTCACTTATGATGGGAGTAATAGTAGGACACCATCATGTTGCTGGGTCATCACATCATCAGGCGTCTCTCATTGTGATTATTGCTTCTGTTATTTTATGATATCAGAGAGTTCCCTTATTCTATAGTGGCTTGCAGATTCCAATACTTCTTCCCTACAGCCCCCCACATGCATTTTGGGGAGATGGTGCTTTGCAATTGGGTAGGGCTTACCACTTCCCCTTGCAAGGTACACTCTTAATGTTGGGGACATGTGGCCTAGTATGGTACAAGAAGAGTGGATGCACTAGCTGCCCCCCCCCCCCTTCCTCTTTTCCTATCTTGTCAGGGTCTGAAGTGGATTTTCTGTGAGGCTACATGCCATTTTTTTTCCTTAAGGGGCATGAAGCATTTTTTTAAAACAAATTACTTTTGTTTAACTTTAAGAAAATAAAAAAAGTGTGTGTCCACCTGAAAATTCATTAAAAAATACATTTATTTGTTCTAAAGAAAATGTATTTGGCAAGGGAACCTAACTTTGCAATTGCCTCCAATAAAATGGGTGCCCTGATTTTCTTCTTCTTTAGGAAAATGCTAATTCATTCCCCTTTGAGACTGCTTATATATACTGTACTCAACAACAAATCCTGCACAGAGATATGATTGGCCAGGCAGCATGTGCTCCTTCCGAATCTGGCCATAGTTTTACACTTTGCTTACTATGATTCATAGTTAATGGGAGTTTATCAGATACAAAGGTGTTGTTAACAAGTATAAAGTTCCTTCAATAACCTGAAATCTTTGGAGCTATGGCAGAATGCCAGGCTATTCTGAAATGCAAAGGTTCTAAGATTTTCTGCTTCCTCTACATTCCTATTGGTAAAATCTGCAGCTCATCATGGTGATGGACTAATAGGAATGTGTGGCAGGCAGGAGGGAATGGTCTTTGGTGCTATGTCTAAATGGCAGACAATTCTAAAGTGCAAAGGTTCCAATACTTCCTGGTTGTGGACATCCCATCATAGTGATGAACTAACAGGAATGTGTGTGTGTGTTGGTGGGCGGCAGGAGAGACCTGGTAAGTTTTGACAAAAGTAATAACCGTTGGAGCTTTGTAGGTCAGCCTTTGGTATACCAGTATCTTCAGTGTAGGAGTGACTGGTAATCTGAAATGCCTTTCTTTACTTCTCGGCTGCTTTGGAACCTTTTAAGGACTCATGTGAGGACCTTGTGATGGACATTTGTGGCAGTCAATAAGCAGCACCCATGTCTACAGAAAAAGGCTTAGGCATTGAAAACTGAACCCTTTCACACTACACAGCAGAAGAAAGACCCGGTTGTCATATGACCTGATTTTTAGGTACATGATGTGACTTTTAGGTACATTTTAAATAAAAAATATAAATTAGGCACACAAGGTTTACCTAGGTTATAAACTTTACTGCAATGCTTGCTTATCCCCACCCTCCTCCAGCAACTTTCTAGATGCACTTGAGCATGATGGGCTAGCTTCCTGGCTGTTAAGCTTACTCTTTGTCTTTCAGGGCTTAGTCACACTTAAGCAATTTGTTGCACTGCATTCCAGCAATATGTTACAACATGCATCAATATTCATGGTGTTAAGGCAGCCTAAACGTTAAGAATGAAAACAGGTACATGACACTCTTAAAGCAATGCAGTACACCCACACTTGGTATGTGCTTTGTGCTGTGCTGTGGCGCATTGTGCATTGCACTTTAGGCCTGGTTCACACCTGAACAGTTTGTAGTGCGTTCAACGCTTGACGGACGCTCTACAAAACGCTCAAACATCTAAATCCCATTGTATTCAATGGGTCTGGTTCACACCTTGCCGTATTTCCGCCCGTCCAAACGCGATACAAAACGGCCTACGCCCAAAGAAGTACATGTACTTCTTTGGGGTGTTTTGGTCTCGCGTTTCCATTGGGATACAGCCAAGTAGCCCTCGGAAACAGGCGTTTGTCACGCGTTTTTTTTACCGTGAATCGCTGTAAAAACGTGCAACAAATGCGCATATTCAATACGCCTAGGTGTGAACCCAGCCTTACAGTGCAGTGCTTTGGAGTGCCATTTACAAAGAATGGCAAGGCAACACACCACACACAGAGCAGGTGCATTGCCATTCAATGTAGTAACACACTTTAACATGTGCCTTTTACCATGCATTGCCACTATGCAAAAGTATGAATGGGTCCTCTGTGATCGAAGAACAAGTATGCATGGCTTTTCTGATAAGTATTTACATGCATGTTTTAGTGTATGTTGCCACTAAGCACAAGCGTGAACAAGTTCTCGGTCATGAACACAGAATGAGTATGTTTGAGTTTTCTGATATGCATTCTGGGTGAGTGACTTAGAAAGAATTGAAGTTAGTGAGAGTTAGCATAACAGCCAAGCAACCCTCATTTTCAGGGAAAAGAGGATAATAATGGTAGGCTTCAATTTCTATTTTTAGGAAAGTTTTCCTTTCAGCCTTCCTGTTTAACAAGTGTTTGAGAACAAAAAGGGTTACCATAATAAATATATAAATGACAACTCCTTTAATGCATATGCGTCTGGCATTCAATGTTTTTTGCTTCCATGTCTTGTATAATTTGAGTGTGGAGGAATAAAGAGCAATAAAATGTCTGCATTGGGACTCTGGTGATTCATGTGACAGCAGAAATGAATTCAGGTAGGCAGTGGCCAGACATCCTGACACTTTTTCAGTAGTGCATAAATTAACAGCATCCACTCTATGTAATGCTGCAAAAGGAGGTGTTATTTTAATTTACTTTTTAAAGAAGATGCGTCATGCCAGTTTGTGAAAACCATATTAACGGCTCAGAATAACCTCTTGATGTTTTAACATAAATAGAAGAAGGGTGGATGCCATGTGCATGCTGCCAAGCAGCTTGATTGCTTTAGTGATATTAGGCTATTATCTCTAAGTACAGCTGATGTCTGAGTGTATATTGATACTCCTCTCATAATAATATACAACTTGTCTCATATTCTGTAGCTTGTAAGATGTCAGTCCAGCAGCATGTATAATTTCACAGTCTAAATAGTGATGAAACTATTATTGTGCTGAAGCAATTTTATTTAATGTGATTCATGTAACAGCCTGTGTAAATGTTGTGATAGTAGCTTATGCTGTTATGGATAACTTAATGAATTCAGAGAATACGGGTGTTCATCCTAGATTATTTGAGAAATAAAGGTCCTTCAGTTACAACAAGCAGTTTTCTTCATGTTCTCTAACTCGCATGCTTTTATTTTGTATTAGACAAATGCATGTCTTATACCTTATATTGTATTATAGTTTCTGGATTAACTCACTAAGCTGTATGGTCTGATATTCAAATTCCACAAACATGATTATCACCACTGACTTTCCATAGGATGTTCCACTCTCTATCTCTTTGTTGGAACAGTTCAAATACCCATTGCACTCAAAACTACTGTTCCACCCCTTGGATTTTATACATGGACTCAGCGGCATTTAGTGCCCTGTAATTTGGCCAGTGGTCCCCTGGTGAACACTTGACTAGTGCATAGCATCTGATATATTTAAGTATACCACCCTCAGTGACGGCTGTACCATTGGGTCCGGCGGAAGCTCCTCCTCCCCCTTCCTGCCCCCCACTATACGTCTTCCCCTATATGTTCTCCAACTTGACTTGTTCCTATACCTGGAAAGTGCTTCCCTTCCATAATGTTTTGCCCCACGGGTTCTGTGTTCTATATGTGCTTCCTTCCTTGTCCTCCCATTTCAATGTTGTCTGGATAGATGGGAGAAAATGCAGTCACACCGGCTAGTCCTAAAGTCTCCTGACTGAGACACACTCAGCTGTCTTTGCAACAAGACGCATACCATTCACACCGTGAATCGCTCTGTGTACTTCCAGTGTTATGTACATGATATGAGGGGAGAATATCCCCTTATGCATGCTTGTATGCTTAAGTCTCACGATGGAGTATACTTACATGTTACTGTACTGCATTTGATCTCCATGTTTGCATGTAATTCATGTTACTTGTCCTAAAACCCTTAATAAAAACACTTATTAAAAAAAAAAAAAAAAAACTGCTGTTCCATAAACGTTAGGTGGAGGCAACGGTTGTCGACGGATGGCCACCATCTCAATGTACAAATAGAAATATGGACACCGGCACACTGATGGCAAATCAAATACGTCTATTTATTGACATAGATGCAGCATAGCAAAATACACTCTGTGGGTCGTTTCAAGTCATCATTTGTTCTGCCTGATGAAGGGGTTCCTGTGAGACCCTAAAATGTCACACTGAGTGTATTTTGCTGCATGTACATCAATAAATAGACATATTTGATTTGCCATTGGAGTGCCGGTGTCCATATTTCTCTTGGTTGGAACAGCCATCTTGGTAGAGGCAGGGTTTTGCTTCCTCATGTCAAAGCCTCCAGCAAGAAAATTGAGCAGCACAGTAGAGACAATACCACCTATCCCTCCATATCTCCTGAGATTAGCAATCAGGGAGAACGGTGCCTTAGATCTCATACTGCAGATATACAGCTATAACGTTGAAGGAACAGGCGTACCCAGGCATTCTGATATTCCAGAAATTGCATTGCTATTTTAAGGCAGAATTCCAGACAAGAGGTACATTTTTAGTGTACTTCTTAGACACAAAATAAAGCTAAGTTCCAGGATAAGCAAATAGCATCTAACTACAAGAGGCATGTAGATTCTTAGTTGAATCTTGGTGAGCTTTGTGTATTTCTTCCAGATTTGTGCAGTAATCTGGCATGCAACTTTTCCTCCTGTAATGAAGACCAGTCACTGGTGCTATCTCTCCTGTCTTGTATCCACCCCCTCCTGTAGTTTTTCTGCAGACAGTCTGTAGCGGGTGAGCCTGTCGTGTCCCTCCCACAGCTTTGCACAGGCTATGTACAGCACAATATTGGCTGTTAATAACTGGGTTTCACTGCAGGTGTATCTTCCTGGTGAATGTGGTTTAAATTACAGTGATTGCTTCACATACAGTGAATGTATGGTGAATGTCGTATTCACTGTGATGCCCCATGAGAATCAAAGATTCAGTCTCTAGCTCTATGGCTCTAAAAGTAAAGTGGTTCTGATTTCCATAGCTAAATGGCACTGCCTAGGAGTCCGGTGAAAATAATTTAAATTGAAATAAATAGACTATTAACCCAGATAGCAAGAAATTGTGCTGCAGGTTTGAAAATGACTTGCTAAACTATTGCAGACTTGCCAAGCTTCACAATTTTGTTGAACAATTACAGCAAGTCTGCGTTGCAAGTCTCCAGACCAGCGAGCTTGCAGAGCTCTTGCTAAGACCTGCAGGACTCTTGCTGTAGACTTGCCAAGCAAATTTGCTACAAATTCAAAAAGTGTCAACTAGAACTTGTGCTGCGAGTGTTCTGCAAGTCTACAACTTGCCGGGAATGTGTGCTGCAAGTTAAAAATAATTACAATTTAACCCTGCCACAAGTTTGTGGGAAAGGCTTTTCTGTGCTATTCTGTGCTATTCTGTAGCATATGTATTAGTAGTGGATTTTCTGCTAGACAATTTGTTAACTTTTTTATCATGCTCCATGGTTCTAATTTACTGACCTTCACTATATAAATTACTACACATACATACAATGTAGATATTAGCCAATTAACCTACCAGCATGTCTTTGGAGTGTGGGAGGAAACCTGAATACCCGGAGGATCCACGCAAACACAGGGAGAACACACAAACTCCTTGTAGATAGTGTCCTTACCGGAATTTGAACCGGGGGTTCCCTAGTGCTGATAGGCAGAAGTACTAAACACTAAGCCTTTACATTGTTGTGAAAACATATAAAAGAACAATAAACTGTCTCAAAAAAAGGTATCATATGTCATATTTGAAGCGCACATTATAAATACGAAAAGTAATTATATTGCATGACCACTTTCAGACTTGAGGATTTCCTTTGACCACTGAGGTTAGGCATGTTTGTTCTACAACCAGCCGTGTGGTACATTTACTATAAAGAAAGGCTTTGCCCTTTGCTACCCACAGAAGCTATAGGAGCCCATTTAGATCTATGTGGTGCATAGAGGTACATTTTTGTAGCATTTGGTAGGTCCATTTTCATGTGTCAATGTACATTTTCTTTGTGTGTTGACATAGTGTTAACAGTCATTGCCCAAGGCTTATTAATACCTGTTGTGTTTCCATACATTGCCAATTAATTGGGCCTCCCAACGCACTAAAAAACAGAAATAATGTATATTGTATTTTTTTATTAGGGGAAATCACAACCCATGAGTTTTAGTATGTTGTAATGCATGCATTACAATTCCAACAGTGTAAATGGCCCTAAAGGTACAAGTCCCCCTTTGGCAACTGTTCACTCACCAATAAAGTAGTAGAATTAGGGGGTATTCTGGAGTAGTCCTTTGGGGGTATTCTGGAGCAGAATTCTTAAGCTGAGGGCTGTGTTACATTAAACAGTCACACACAAGAATGACTAGTATGTATATAATTTAAGACAACGTGACAGCTGTTTAGCAGATTGTTATGTATTTAGTGTAAAATATGTGACCTATACATATTATGTATTCATTTAATATATTCAATTTGGCTTTGTATTGTTTCTTTTACAGGTTATGTACTATATATGCCAAACAGACAACAGGGACATATTATAGAATCAGTAACTCAAATGTTCCAGCAAGAAAAGTAGAAAATAGACAGTTAACAATGTTACCACACATTGTGTCAGGAGTAAACATTCACCAATATTAAGTTTCAAAAGCACAATATTTCTACAGAAAAAAACATTGCATTGCAGGAATAAAGTTTTATTGCTAAGCCCCGTTGCCTAAAACTTTTTTTTTTTTTTATTGGAGACGCTGAGCTGCATATAGCTGATTACATCAATTACTTTTCCGAACATGATTTTGATCCCACCGCTGCTTCACTGGATCAGCAAATAGAAAGTAGTCTCAGAGCAAATGGCATTTTTATAACCTTGGCAAAATGATACTGCTGCTGATGAAAATCAGCCACCTAGAGAGTGAGATATAGGAAATATGATACATAACTAACAAAAAGAATAATCTCCTAAATTGAAAGCCATAATGTTTGCTGTTAAAACTAAATATTAAGTGGGTATTCAGTGTCTATGACACTCCTGAGGATGCTTACTTAGCTGGATATGGAGATCATATTAAGGAAATCTGATTACATTTTTTGCAATTGAAACTAGAAAATGAATGGTTTTATCGAGCAAGGAGAAAAATGTGCTGTGAAGATGAGGAGCCCAGATGGATTTTTGAGGCAATAGCAGTGTGAATGTTCATTATGGAGAGATGCTGAGAATACCCTTGAATATGTTTTCCTGTTGAATGTTTTCTATAGTTCTTGGAATTTGTGCGCGGATTCCAAGACTGATGTAGCTCCCCAATTAAGGAGTAGAAATAGGAGTGTTAAGGGCTCCCTAGAAACCTGAGGGTAAGCTGAATTGTTCGGTCTTTTAGAAGGGTACAACAGCACAGAAAAATTGCTTTGTGTGCTTGCTGCTGTGTTCAGCTTGGAGGGCGAGTTATGGGCAGATGCAGAATACATCACAGGTTTAGAAGGACGGTCACAAGGAGCAGTGATGAAAGGAGAAGTCTCAAACAGATAGTAAAGGAACACTGCAGCACAAAATGAAAATATATTATCAGGGTTATATAAAGTACAAAGTATGAAACACTGTACTGTGTAACATATGTGAGAAGGTACAAAAAAAAAACAAGTGAAGTCTACAAAAAGAAAAATGTAGAATTTAATTGTGGCATGTGTATTTCCACAACTGCTCTTAATGGGCCATTGATATTTGAGTGAAGCGTGAATGCTAGTGGGTTAAAGATTCCATTGCTTTCTTACATTTTTCAAGAGCTCCAATGGGTACCTTATGCTGCAGGAAATTCCAGCTCCTTTAGTGCAGCCATTGGGAAGCTGAGCAAGGTACTGTCTCGCCTCTTGCAGTATTTTAACAGACAGACCAGCTGCAAGAGAGAAATCCACTCATAACAGCAAAACCAGATGAGCAGAGCTTATGTTTCAGATGCAAAAATCTTACCATCAGAGCAACCTTTCTCAGCCAGGGTTCTGTGGAACCTGAGAAGTCCTCCAGAGATTTCTAGGAACCCCAGGACTCCTTGAGCAATTAGTAATGTCTGCCTCTCAGATAAGTATCCTCTGACACCAATGGTCTTTTTTGCTATTTGTAATGGAGCATTCTTCCCAAAGAGCACCATGGGCAGGACATTCTTTCCACTGACTACAAGTGCAAGGGGGAGCTTCTCCACTGACCACCAATGTTAGGAGGGTTTTCTCTACTGACCAACAATGTTGTAAGAGGCCATTTCTCCACTGAACACTAATATATAGAAACACTACATTTTATAATGTCTGCATTTATTTTTTTACCATTATTATTATTATTTCACTTTTAATTTTATCACTAGAAAACAATTTTGTCAAAAAACAGATGGGTGTCATGTGCACTAATTACACCACATTCCTTATTCTTTTATTTATTCCTATATCTCAATTTACTGTTCACACTACTATATCATGAGCTTCTCTGTAAATATAATAGTTATTAGCAAGGGTTTCCTGAGATCTGAAAGTTATTTTAAGGGTTTATCCATGTTAGGCTGTATTTCAATCCTCATTAGTCATAATAATATTATTAAGGAAACATATAAGTAGACAGTGTGTTCATTTGTATGTGCATGCACATGCAAATGAAAACAAATATTGTGTCACACATATTAGGTATCAATGTGCACCCTGAAGTCAGAGCATAATTATAGGACCCATCATTCACTGTTAACTCTAAACCAATGACAGGTAAGATGTTTTAATCCTTTCCCTGCCAATAATGTAAGTCATACGGCAGAACAAAACTATTTCCAGCAGGGCAGGTCAGTGGCTGCATACTGCAGTCTGTGTCCCCTCCGATCCCCTTGTTTTCCGCTGCCTGTATCGGCAGAGGCAGTGGGGATCAGAGGGCACACAGACCGCTGCAACTGGCACCCAGCAGGGAGGAGACACCTGCTGTCAGGAGGCTGAGCAGGGCCATGCAGGGATTGTTCCAGTGACAGAATGGAGAGGGGAGGATAGGTAAATATGTGAAATATTTAAGGATCCTTTCCTGTGTAGAACAAACACTGGGTGATCAGTAGCAATCACGCTGTATTTGTAAATAACTGAGGACATTGAAAGTGGTTACAATGTCACCAGTTATGAATGAACAGGAAGTGATATACATCACATCATTTTATAAAAACACACACCAACACAGCGCACAAACAGCATTGCAGACCAGATGTTACCACAACACAGATTTTTTAGCATACATTGCATATTTAGTTTTGTGTTCCTTAATTTTTTTTAAATTTCGCAAAAAGGCGCAATTCAAAAATGTGGAAATATTTGTTATTTATTAACTCAGTACAGTTTTATCTTTTAGATATATGGGCTTTGTGTGTGCCCTGATAAAGATTTTAGTGTATTTTTAGCAAAAATATTGATTTATAAACATTTGTGCACCTGTCACAAGACTGTCTCGGAACCTACAAACTTAGTAGCACCATCTTTTTATCCTGCCGGTCCTCTGCTTTCAGAAAATGTATGGCTAGGGGGTCTTTTACAAACTCTAAAAGCTGCAGTTGAAAATTTAAAAAAAGGGGAGAAATTGCAAAAATGATCTTGGCATCTGAGGTTAAAAGTGTTAGTCAGGACTTGGCAGTGAAAGGGTTAAAGCGTTGCTTATGATCAATGTTGGGTACTGTAGTTTGTCGCACATGGATGCTTGGTATATATTTACTCTACACACATTTACTCTATCTTTTATATTTGACCAAAAACTGTATATTATATTGTGTTAGTGTTGACTAAAATTATTTTTAGTGTATTTTTTTAGTAAAAATATGGGTATAAATACTTTTTTTTAACCTTTTGTCAATGCTGTTTTGCATCACAATACTGCTGAGTTCTTCAACCCTCATTTAGCCAATTCCTGTTTCCTTGCACCTGTTACTGCTAGGCTACTGCACCAGTGGCAGCTGTACATCATTGTTCTGGACCAGCTTCTTGCTAGTGACAGTGGTGGACCATACCTGTAAACTGTGTGTCAGCACTGCCACATGTAGTCTCCACCAGAGTTGCCCATGACAGGGTGACAAAGCAGGAGCACAACTGGGAGACAGCTGTAAACCCATAACAGGAAGTGCCTGTACCATGTATTATTTCAAGGAAAGTTGTTGTTTTTTAAAAGATTCTAAACACTTTGAAATTACATGTTAAAGCGTATCTGATGATTAATGATTAAGTTCAGATGTACACTATGGGGTCTATTCACGAAGCTGCCGAAGGATCTGGCCGTAGCTTCGGCCAATCCTTCGGCTAGCTTCGGCCCCAGGACCCCTTCGGTTCAGTAGAAGGGGTTCAGGGCTATTCACAATAGCCCGTACAGCTCCCGATCATGGCCGAGCGGCTCAGCCGAGCCGAACGCATATGCATCGGCTCGGCTAAACAGCAGTGAGTAGCCTGCCGGAGGTTCGGCTCAGCCTATCCAGGAGTCGAACTCCTTCTGCACTTCGGTCGGCTGAACATGCTGAGCATGTTCGGCCGACCCGAAGCCACACAAAGCAAGCCGATGTACGGCTGATTTCAGCTGATGTACGGCTGAAATTAGCCGTACCAGCCTGAAGTGAATAGCCGAACAGTGTTCGGCTCACTTCACTTCAGATCGGTCATTCACTCGGCTGCCCTCGGCAGCTTCATGAATAGACCCCTATGTTTCTAGTAAGTGATTCCTACCTTGCCACCTTTTCTCATGCCATGTATCCCAGGCCATATTGTATACAATGTCAAATATAACACTGGAGAATGGGTGATAGCCTCATGAGTCATCAATTTACATGAAGAGCCTCAGTTTGAGCATGCACAGTAAAAATGATATTTCTGAAAAAGAAAATGATATTTTCTGAAATGCAAGGAACCACACTCTGTAATGTAAGGATCAGTCTCTGTCTGATTTGATCATGTAGGTATGCTTCCTTTGGCTCGTCTTTACTTTTCACTTATTTTGTTGAATCTTGCCCCTCCCCACTCCTGGGTCTCTACCTTGCTTCTCCCACTCACACCTGTACTATATCCCACTCCATTCTGTGTCTATATTGGTCTGTCAATTCCCATGAGCCCCTGCTGAAATATTGATGTAGTTACCCTTGGTGCTTTTTTAGGTGTCTGCATCCAAGCTTTACTACTGCATGCTTTTTGTATGGAATCCTTGTTCTGCACTTTAGATCTGTCTGAAGCTCTAACCCTGTCTTCACTGCTGTCTTCTTTTTTTGTTCTCCTTTGCTATTTCTTAAGCCATTCTCTGTCACCCAATCTATGTGATTGCCTCTTTCTGCCTTGCTTTTCATGCCTCCTTTATTTGCTCGCTTTCAGTTGCAACACGGGTTGCTTCTTGTTTCTGTTGCACATGTCTGTCACCTGTCACAAACAAGAACATCTTGGAATTTGCAGATGTGGGTGGTCTTTCTCAAAATCTATCCAAGTTACCTGTGTCTCTAGCAAAGACCACAAAAATTATAGATTCTGAGCTGCACTCCTTTAGTGTTCTACTTATCTTTTCTTGGGTGCTGGAAAAATAGAGACAAATGTCACCTTTCTGCAGAAGTAAGGATATTGACTGAAAATATTTGGTCACAATAAGATAAATGTTTTAGTGCAGCACAGGGTCCCCTTGATCAGACAACTATGAATTATACCACTTTGAAACAAACACTTAAGGGTTGGTCCAGTAAAGGAAAATAGGCTGATCACTTTACAAGTGAATTTTCCCTTAGCTCAGTGAATGAGGTAAAGCTCTGCTAACTTTCACCCTCCAATTATGTGCAGGCAAAAATGTATTTTTTTTCTTTTATGTGATTGGGTATTCTTTGGAAAGTGAGTTTTCACTAGACTAAGGGAAAATTCCCTTGCAAAGTGAACAGCCTATTTGCCATTATTAATTCAACCCCTATGCTTTTTTATCACATTGACTTTGTATCAACTGCAACAAAGCTGTGATTATTCTCACAATGCAATTATCTATACAATTGCACTTCCCTGTGAAAAGGTGGGGTCAATTATGGAAATTTTAATGACATCATCAGAAACGGGAACTTAAGTTATAGAGGAGTAGTATGGTAAAAAATGCATACTCCACCATCAAGGTATTTCACATCTTCACAACTAACGCTATTGACATACTGCTAGAACATTTAATAACAACAACAAGATTTTTAGGGCTGAATGCCTACATCATTTTATGTAATTACCTTCTGACTGCTCTTATTCCATTCACCACTGTACTATAATTTCCTTACATTATAATCTTCACAGGCATTGCTTTCTCCGTTGGAATGTGTATAAATAAATAAATCACAGCTAATTAAAATGACTGACACCACTTTTTTGCCTAAACAGTGTAATGCATTGTATTTTCTATTTTTACATTTTTTTTTACACAAAAGAAATTGGACGGCAAACACCTTGTTTTTAATCCATACTGCGAGGATAAAAGCCAAGCAAGCTCTGTGGCACTTCAGGTAATCATGCTCCAAGCAGAAGATGCCATTCAGTGCAGCTGACAAACATAGGAAATAAATAATGCAGGGCAATAAAAAGTTACATTAGGCAAATAAACATCTCAAGATGAATTATATGTGACATTCAAAGGAAGCAAACAAACCCTACCTTATGGAAATCTGGCAGACCTGCTAGAGAGTTAAATGAGAGAAAATAATCAGGTAGTGGGCAAGACAAGCTATTTGAGGGAGGTGTTTTTCTACAACAGTAATGCAAAGAAAAGTATTTTTTTCCTTTTTTATGATTTTAAACAGAGAAACACTTAAAGCTTATTTTCACTAATGAGTGGATTTTAAACTAACAGTTATTTTTTTTTTTTTTTTTATTACAAATGTCTCTTTATATTGCGGCTGTAAAGGTTTGACTCACAGGGATAAAGTGGCTTTTATGACTCCTGCATATTGTTCAAAGCAGTGTTTTTTGTGGCTGACTTGTGGAGCTATTAAAATGATCAATACAGGCAAAGATTTTGATTGCATGCAGAGTTCAGACTTTACTGTGAGGTGGCAGATATTTAAATTAATTTCCTTGATGTCTTTCCACTGGCAAAGTTCAAAAGAGCTTCCGCAGTCATCTGTAGACCTGGCTGAGGTGGCTCTTTTTCCCAAATACTAGAAAATAAGGTAGCTCATTTTTTATTTCTTTGAGATGATCAACACTATTTCTTCATGAAAGAACAAGCTTTTTTGAGTGTAGCTAAAACCTTTGACTGAAGGGTTTTGCTTTTGGAGAGAATCTAGAAACAATTGTAAAATTCTAACTAAACAAAGGGGTCTATTCACGAAGCAGCCGAAGGATCTAGCCGTAGCTTTGGCCGATCCTTCGGCTAGCTTTGGCCCCAGGACCCCTTCGTTTCAGTAGAACCGAAGGGCTGCTGTAAAATAGCCCGTAAACTAGCATTGCACCCGCCCTCTGCTGATGGACCTGATGGAGAACTGCAGCAGAGGGCGGGTGCAATGCTAGTTTACTATTGGCTATTGCAAATTGAAATAGCCAATAGGAATCTAGCAATGCATTCCTATGGGCAAACATTTTTTTTTTCTATTCTGACACGGATCCATGAAAAAAAAAAGAAAAATCAGTGTTTCTCTCCTGGGCGGCCGGGAGCGGGAGACTCCCAGAGCGCCCGGGAGAGTTTTTTTTTCTTTTTTTGACGGCAGCAGAACCGCCGGCCAATAGAAAATCATTTTCTATTTATTTTTTGGGACTTTTTAAACAATTTTCTGTTCTGCTCAGTCCCTCTGAGGGACCGAGCAGAGCCGAATGCCGCTCAGTGTCAGGCTCGGTCCCGGCAACCCCGGCCGATTCAACGCCACGGCGCTCCGGCCGTGACGTCATGTGAGAGGTTTACAGTGTATTTTTAACCCGTGCCTCTGAATTACTGAGCAGCCAACTGCGACACATTTACAAGCTCTGCTACAGAAGCAAAGGAGCAGGATGCAGTGACATAATTGACCTTCTATGGCTACATGTCTATATTTGGTAAATTACATTTACCTAATATTGTTATGTGGCCATATAAGGTAAATGACATCAGAACAAGCATCTTGCCCCTTTGTTTACATGCAGCTGCAGGGTGGGGAATGCCCAGCCCACAGCTGATTAGGTGGCATTTCCTTGTTCAGAGGAGCTCAGGTTCAGACCGAGTTCAGGTTCAGTCCAAACATGAGCTCATTCCTAAGATGAGACAGATGTTCACTCTAAACAGATGCACAATTAAGAACTGTCCAGGGTCAGGTTTTTTCGGTCAGGCCGGTCACAGTGCCACTTTAGAGTAGCCAAAGATGGTATTTATGATCCAGACTGTAATAATAAAATAAATATGTCACACAATCTGTCTCACTGCTACTTCTTTGCATTGCATTGCTGTGGTAGATAATCAATGCATTTCCCCACATAACAAAAAATGATCACTCTAGACCAGGGGTGGGCAACTCCGGCCCTCCAGCTGTGGTTTAACTACAAGTCCCATGAGGCATTGCAAGAGTGAAGGTCACAGGCCTATTCAGATTTCAATGGTGACATCTGTCTTCCTGTGTACAACTGATTTAAAAATCTCTGGTTACATCTGTTAACTCTATAAAGTAATATCAACTTTTATTGATTCCCTCTATACATCGATATCACATCTAATATTGATATTTGGATTCAAAGCTGGTAGGTGTGGGTATGGTTGAAAAAGCAACCTAGTGAAAGTGTGTAAATATTGTGCACATAGTCACTACAATGTTTAGTGGCTTTTTTTACTGAAATAATCACACACTAATGTTGATTTTTGTAAAATAAATACATCGAAAAAGAGAACTATGGTCTAACCTTTTTTGGCAACAGTTCTCTTCAGGTTCACCAGAGGACATATACTAATGTCCTCCGGTGACCCAGAACTCAGTATATAATGGGCTATTACCCGATAAATGCTGAGACTGCAGAGTCGCACCACAGCTGGGAAGAATCCCGACAATGTTGTCGGGATCCACTGATTGGCAGCTGTGCCCGCCACTTCCCTTTCTATTCCTCCAGTCAGCGCTGGAGAAATGAAAAGGGGATGGGGGAATCCCTGTGGGGAGCGGTGACTGATAGACACCGCTCTCTGCACGGAGAGGATCGGGAACTCAACAATCAGTGGTATGTGTTCACTGAGTTCCCGATCGATAGAGCAAACCTGTGACAGCTTCAGTGACACAGGTCGGTTTGAATTTTGCCTTGCTGGGAAATCTCATCTTTAATTCCATGAGATCTCAGGGAAAGGCCTTTTCTTCCCCCGAGATGATGTGCATGGTCACATGTACTAGTCACATTTCTGGTCACATGTGCCAGAAATGAAGGTAATAGGAGAGCTGGTAACCTGACTTAGTTAACAAGGCCACTGTTAGAAGACTGGGGAAGAAAAGAGAAATAAGGTATGCAAAGAATACAAAGCCTGCAATTAACTAGAAGTATGTGTTTGTAGAATGCCATTACTAAACATCTCTAAAGGTGTGCCTTGCTTTTTATTAAGGATAAGGGTACAGATCTGCTTTAAATACTGTGCACATAGCCGATACAATATTTGGTGGCTTTTCAGTCAATAAAATACTCTCTATTGTTGATTTTGTTTTATTAAAAGCTGTCTGGTATCTGTCTTGTTCAGAAAGTTGCCTAGTGAAAGTCTTTGAATACTGTGTTCATAGTCACTACAATATTTAGTGGATTTTTTCCAGGAAATATATCTCTATATAAATAACTCTGTTACTTTTAATTAAAAGCTGGTTAATGTCCCTCCTGTTCAAATGTGGTGTAGTAAATTTGCTTTTTTTTGGTTGAATGTATTTACGCTATTGTTTTAGGCTATTGTTGGTTGCATGTAATAAGACTATTACTACTGTGTGAAATGTATTTAGGCTTACTGTAGGTTATTTTGTGTTCTGGTCAAATGTAATTAGACTGTTGCTTTAGGTTAAATGCACTCAACCACAGATAGTCTAAATACATTTGACCAAAAGATTTGCAGAATCACCTGGTCCCCTGAGCATTGGCACTGATATTCTGTTTTAGAGTGACAGCTTTCCCTTGCAGGGTTTGTGTCATCACAAACACACTTTTCACAAACGCATACATACAGCAAGACAAGCCACTCCCCACTGCTCCCTCCACCCTTCACCAAGCTAATAGATGAACATCTGCTGGAAACTGTGCTGTCCCTTGTGATTTTGTATTTTTGAAGTTCAAGGAAGCAGAGCTGAGAGAGTTGAAGCCAGGGGTTCAGTAGTGTTGAAAGTTTGAGAGTTTGATACAATTTTCCAGTAGTAGGTCTGGTTGGCCATAATGAAGTCATCAGGCAAAAAAGAAAAAGTGTGCACAGATTCATGTAGCGAGAGGTCAAAGCAGCATCACCAGCTTCATAGCTGCCCATTTTAGCAGCAACCATGCCAATATCCTGCAGCAATGGACACTTCTACAGAATTGCGCTCTTTTACAAAAATAACTACAAGCTTCCTGTCTCTCTTGTTGTGTTTTTAGCATTTCATTGTGACTAACTGAACATGTGTCAGCCTCTGCTGTTTCAAGGGAAGATTTAGATAAAATATATTGTTATTTTAGTTCTGTGAGCTTCAGTGAATAGTTCAGCTGGGTATAAGAATCAACATAACAGTTACTTTTTATTTTTGTTTGGGAAGGCTAAGGAAACAGCTTTGAATAAATTAAAGTAGAATTAAAGTATTTGCTTTTTTGGCATATATCTACTGCTAGCAAGCAATAGATATATGCCCCATGATTTAAAAAAAAATAGACAAATACTTACTAATTACTTACCTAATCCATCGCTGCTAGCTCCCGGCTGAAGAACTCCTGGCTCCTGAAGGACGCAGCATGTGGGCGCATGCGCAGTAGAGCGGAGGGGGAGAAAACACAATGACAGTGAATGGACACAGCCGGGAGCGTGCACGCCAGACAGACTCCGTGGGACACGAGGGGTCTGCGCTGTATCAGAGACCGGCAACCAGAGCTGGGGGGATTGTTGAAAATGAGTGGAATAAGTTTCTGTATATATCATTTTGTAAACAAGATATATTCTTACTAAAACCAAGAAATGAATTGATGTCTTTGCTCTAGATATGACCCATTCCTTGAAAGTCACAGTGACAAAATGTATAACTTGTGCTTGTTGGTATTCATAAAAATATGTGTACGTATATATATAACATCATTGGTCCTTAGCGGAAAGTATATTGTCCAATCTTTGATGCTCCTAGAGGAAACATGTCTTAGAGAGGAACTTCACTCTTATCTTTAAATAACAACAAAGGCACCTTTAGAAATGTTTAGCAATGACAATCTACAAATAGATACTTATAGATAATTGCCTTCTTTTTATTCTTTCATTTTTTTTTATTTTCCTCCCCATTCTATTCACAGTGGCCATTATTACTCAGGGCAGATTAATCCATCTCCTTTTACTTACTGGAACTCTGGCACATGTGACTAGGAGACATGACCATGCACATCATCTCAGAGGAGGAAAATGCCTTTCCTTGAAATCTCTTGAGATTGCAGATGTGATTTCCCAGCAATGCACTGCTGATGTAATCTTCCCAGGATGCAACACTTGGGTCAATTACATAATTTTGCCAAAGTGGACCAGGAGGTAGATAAACTCTATTTGTAAGTAAATGAAAAACATGTTTGTTTAACTAATAAGCATGCAGAGATGTATACTCTAGCAAACAGATAGAATAATAGCAAACAGATTTAATAATAGCAAACAGATAGAATAATTCACTAGCCTGCATCTAGTCTCGCCCACCCACCCCATGGTTCATTTCACCTTTATAGAGATACATCAACACTTGACCTCAGATGCCCAGCAGCTGTTATTCATTGACCACTCCCATACCACTCCCCCAGATCTCTATACTATCCCACTTTAACCTCTTTCTTACCTCTTTCCTTTCAATCTTGCACCCTGTCATACCTACTACTCCTCATTACCTTTCCTTTCTCCTACTTCCTATACACAGCATGCGTTTCTTCCTATGCTTACCTTTGCTTCTCACAATTGTGGCTTCTCTTCTTAAACTGTATTCGCTTTACCCCCCCTCTCCACCCCACAATTTATTTATTTCTCCCTCTCTCCTACCCTCTCCCTATTACTGCACTCATCACCTGCTGCTCATTCTAAATCCACATGCTAAAGTCACCTCCAAGACACTGGGGCATGCTCGCTCATATAAAACTCCCTCTCATCTCACTTCACTCACACTTCTGCTGCTCCTGAAATCTTGGGATGTCTCGCCCAATCCTGGCCCTCTCTTTTCTAAGAATCACCCTCCAAACCAGCAATGCCTTTCCTCTGGCAGCAGTTGCAATCAGTGCTACCTGATTTCTATTCCCCTGCTTCCTAGAACCAGTCCTTTCTTCTCATGTGCCCTCTGGAATGCCCGCTCTGTCTGTAACAAACTCACCGCAGTCCACGATCTTCTTATCTCAAATTCCTTTCACATGCTAGCTGTTACTGAAACCTGGCTTCAGGAATCCGACTCTGCCTCTCCTGATGCCCTCTCCCACGGTGGCCTACACACAGACCCAATGGACGGAAAGGAGGTGGAGTGGGTATCCTTCTAGCCCCACAATGCACTTTTCAAATTCTCCCTTCACCTCCCTCTCTATCCCTCTCCTCTTTTGAAACCCACTGTATTCGCCTATTCTCTCCAATTTTGCTGAGGATTGCTGTTATATACAGGCCACCAGGACCAGTATCTCGCTTTCTGGATGACGTCTCTGCCTGGCTACCCTACTTTCTCTCCTCAGAAATACCCACTATCATTCTTGGTGACTTTAACATTGCTACTAACATTAACAACCTAGCTTCTGCTCAATTTCTTAACCTAACTTCTTCTTTTGATCTAACACAGTGGTCAGACACTCCTACTCACTCTGATGGTAACATACTAGATCTTGTTTTCTCTCACATATGCACTCCTTGCAACCTCTCCAACACCCCTTTCCCCCTCTCAGACCACAACCTTCTCAGTTTTACCCTGTCCCTATCCCCAACCCTGAATCCCCCTAGACGGCTCACTGTCACCCGGAGACACCTTCACCACCTCGACCCTTCTCTTCTCTACTCTGCTACTGACTACCTCTTTGACAAAATCTCAACCCTGTCCTGCCCTGACCTGGCTATTTCTGCCTACACAGCTCACTTTCGTCGTCTCTAGACACCTTGGCTCCCCTCACTACTTGCAGACTTAGACCACGCCCGCTACAACAAGGGCAAACAAATGAAACCAAAAATCTCAAAAGACATAGCCGCACTCTTGAGCGACTGTGGTGAAAAAGTAGATCTCTGCAAGACTTCACCCTGTACAAAGCGGCCCTCCTAAAATACAATTCCTTCCTCCGTACTGCCAAACAGACGTATTTTGTCACTCTCATTAACAAACTCTCATCCACACCTCGCCAACTCTTTTCTACTTTTAACTCTCTACTTTGTGCTTCACCGCCACCACCCACTAATTCACTCACTGCCCAGGACATTGCCATTCATTTCCAAAACAAAATAGATACGGGATCAGATCACCACTGTGCAGTCACCTTCCCCTATTCATGTACCAGACCCTCCATCACACTTGTTACTCTCCTCTTTTGACCCCGTCACCACAGAGGAGGTTACAAAGCATCTCTCTCTGACACCCACCTCACCACTTGCCCCCTGTACCCTGTTCCCTCACCGCTACTTCGGTCACATCTTGCTCTATATTAGACTCTCTTGCTCACATTTTCAATCTCTCACTCTCTACTGTAATCTTTCCCTCCCCTCTGAAGCATGCCCTGGTCACCCCAATACCCAAAAAACCCTCAATGGACCCTACTGACCTCAATAATCTCAGACCAATCTCCTTACTCCCATTCACCTCCAAACTCCTAGAACGCCTCATCTACAGCCGCCTAAGTCACCACCTCGCTGATCACAACCTTCTCGACCCCTTACAATCTGGCTTTCGCCCCCTGAAATCGCCCTCCTAAAACTCACTAATGACCTACTCACTGCTGAAAGCAAAGGCTACTATTCCCTACTGTTGCTATTAGATCTTTCTGCTGCTTTTGACACTTTTGACCACCTGCTCCTCCTCAAAAAACTCCAGTCACTTGGGCTACAAGACTCTGCTCTCTCGTGGTTCTCCTCCTACCTATCTAAGAGCTCCTTTAGCATCACCTAAATAAAATTAAAAATATTAACAATCAGTTACAAAGCCGTTCACAACTCCACCCTCGGCTATATCTCAAACCTGGTCTCAAAGTATCACCCTAACCGTCGGCTCCGCTCATCCCAAGACCTCCTGCTCTCCAGCTCTTTTGTCAACTCCTCCCATGCTCGCCTCCAGGACTTCTCTAGAGTCTCTCCCATCCTCTGGAATTCTTTACCCCAACCTGTCCATCTGTCGGCCACCTTGACTGCCTTTAGGCATTCCCGCAAGACTCTCCTCTTCAGGGAAGCCTATCCCACCTCAACCTAACCGCTCAACCATCACGTTCTCAAACAATTCATCCCCACACAGCTCCCTCCTCATGTATCACTTCCCCCTCCCTTTTAGATTGTAAGCCCTCATGGGCAGGGCCCTCCTTACCATCTTCATTTGTATTGTGATTGTAATGTCTTCCCTATATTGTAAAGCGCTGCACAAACTGTTGGCGCTTTATAAATCCTGTATAAAAATAATAATAATACTGATGTGATTTTTAGTGAAAGGGGTTAAAGGTCCTCTTTAATCCTTGACTGACCTATTGAAAGGCATATAGCCTCTGGGTTAAACTAAAAGGCTGATGATGCTTGGGATGAGGCCCTAAGGTCAGTCCAGTTAGTATCCCTCTCTGCTTTTCATTGATTAACCCAGCTTAAAAAATCTGCATAGAAACTTACCGTACTCCAGAATTTCTCTTTAAGATCGGTTTTTGATATGATTTAAAATGTCCCAGATGTGGTCTAGTATCACGATCCTTAATTCATCTCCTATGATGTTGCCCAAAACTGGTACAATACTGGCAAAAGGTAATCCATACCATTCATTCGGTTTTTCCTACTGAAATTTCTAATACTTCCCTTACATGTATACTTGGTGTTTTTGAATCCCAGGATTGGAACTCTTTTACCCTCCTATACCTTTTGGTTAAGTTGAAAATGTTTAGCTTCTATAATTTAGTCTTAGTTTACATTAGTACTACTTTTCTACTACGGGTACTACTGAGAAGTAAACAATCTAGGCCAAAAAAGCTGATTTAGAAAAATTCTCCAATTCAGCTACGTTGTCGTAGATTGTTCATTTCTCCTGCCTTCTCTAAACTCTGCATCCTTTTGTGAATAACCCTGTTGATGTGTGATACATTCATTTGGCTTTTGTTTTTTCTAGTTAAGGATACCTGTGCTGTAGTATTTGTCTTTTTTGTTCCTTTTCTTTTCTTGTCTTGTTTAACATTTTTAAAATGTTAATATAAATTATCTGATTTAAAAAAGAAAAAGGCTAGTTGCCTTTGAGCCCTGTACAAAGAATTTATGAAACTACTGTAACTGCTGAATGAACATGATGCATAATGTGGGGCGTGGTCTGGCTGCGATCGAGGATGGCCGCTTGAACTGAGAGCAGCGCTGCAAGACCTCTCAGTTTAGCTACTCACAGCGGACATTACAGCTACTGATCTGTCAGAACTGCTTCTTTCAGTACCCCTACCGATCCTGATATGGCTAAGGAGAAAAGCAAAAGTAAGGGGCCCAAGAAACTAACAGATTTCTATCCGCGGCCGGAACGTGGGAGTAATCGAAATGGCGCCGATGCCTCATTTACCTCACGGCCGTCTGACACTCTGAGCAGCACTGATTCTGACATGGAGGATGGTCACAGTCAGGACGGCACACACGGAAAAGATCTCTCCAAGCGACCGGCGAGCTCACCCTTAAGCTCACCACATACTAAAGGACCAGTAAGTAAGTAAAAAACAATCCACATACACAGGCCCCTCTGCTTCAGTCCCCCTGAGAGGCACAGTTCCCTTGCAAGATGTCCCTGCCACTGACACCCCAGCATCAGGGTGTTCTATAAAACACATGCTGATGTCCCTGCGCTCTGAATTTCAACATGATCTCCAATCTTCACTTTCTGGCCTGCAATCCCAGATCTCAGAATTGGGTTGCCGCACAGATAAGGTGGAATCACACTTTAATGTTTATGCGTCAGCTCATAATGATCTGGTGGATGCATATAATGACCAGGGTCACCTCATACGGAAACTCCAGGAAAAGGTTACAGACCTGGAGGACAGATCCAGAAGAAACAACATAAAATTCAGAGGGATCCCTGAATCTGTGGGCCCAACAGAGCTGCAGCCGTTTATTCACCAGTTCCTTCATGCCTTAATGCCCAACTGCTCGGGCCCTGAATTGCTGATATATCGGACTCACAGGCTACAGAAACCAAGCCACCTACCAGCTTCTGTCCCAAGAGATATAATCGCCAGAATCCACTTTTTCCACATTAAAGAAAAAATTATGCTTGCCTCCAGGCAGTCACATGCCCTGCCAGAGCCTTATTCCCATATCTCACTATATGCGGACATATCAGCTGCTTCGGCCCAAAAGCACAGATAATTCGCTCCGATAACCAAGGCTCTACGTGACAGTCACATCTACTACAAGTGGGGCTTCCCAACGAAACTACTGGTCTCTCATCTCATCAAGACAGTCCCGATTATGACGCCAGCTGACGGCACACGGATCCTGCATTCCTGGAACATATCTCATGCCGTGCCCACCCCTGCAACTAAATTACAGCCTGCCAGGAAAGTTCCCATGGACTGGGCCTCTCACTGATCCTCTGCAGTTTAACCGGATCCGGTGGTGAAACCCACCTCTTAGTTACAGAAACTTGGTCCTGACGCTTGAGATCCTGCGGTCGCCGCACTGTTGGGTAGTTACTTACCCTCCACTTAGGTACACCCCTGCTGCATGTCCTGCTGCTTTAGATCCCAGGGGTTGGTATTCCTCCATCCGCCTTCAGATTTTACTTTTCACTAAGCGCCATTTCTGGGCATCATCTGATTACGAATGTCTTTAAAGATTACCTCGCTCAATGCAAAAGGTCTAAATAGCCCTAACAAGAGAGCTATGTTGTGGAAGGAGGCGGCCTCTCTCCGCAGTGGTATACTATGCGTACAGGAGACCCACTTTTGTAAAGACAAACCCCCCATCTGTAAACATAGAAATTTCTCACATTATTTTTTTGCCCATTCGGACAAAAAAACAAAGGGGTTATGATCGCAGTTGGGGCATCTGTCTCCTTCCAACAACATGACCTCCTAATCGACCCTGATGGGAGGTTTATTGTTCTAGTAGCCACCGTGTCCTCACCTTAGTAAATATTTATGCACCAAATCTCAATCAAAAGAAATTCATCTCTAGGATTCTGAGTAAAGTTGATGCCATTCGCAAAGGACACCTTATCATAAGTGGTGATTTCAATGATATCCTTGATTCTTCATTGGACTCTTCTAATCCTCATAGGAAAGGTAACCGCTCCCTTCCCTCTATCCTCAGGTCCGCTGAGCTGTACGATGCCTGGATTTGCCTACATGGTAGCAAGAGGGATTATACCTTTTTTTTCTCATACGCAGGGCTCCTATTCCAGACTGGACATGTTCTTAGTTGACAAATTCACCCTTCAACTTGTCACGGAAGCTGACATTGGCCTAATTATGTGGTCTGACCACGTGCCTGTCTCGCTTTGTCTCTTTTCTGCAACCTCCCCCCGTTTCTCTGCCCCGTGGAGGAGATTGAACTCTAGTTTACTCTCCCATCCTGTCCATAAACAGCAGGTCCAGTCTGAGATAGGATCCTTCTTTGAGCTCAATACCTCCTCTGCGAGTAACCAGACAGTAGTGTGGAAGGCACGTAAGGCTTTTATCAGGGGGTTGTTTATTAAACTGGGGGCACAGGAAAAAAGGAACCGCACTGAAGCGCTGACCTCCCTTCTAAACCGCATACGCACATTAGAACTGTCGAATAAAAGGGTTCCTGATGCCTCCACTTCCTCCACCTTACAGTCCCTCAGACATGAGCTGAGCCTGCTTTTGACCTCTCAATATGACGTTATGATTAAAAGACTTAAACTAAATACTACTCACAGGGCAACAAAGCTGGAGCATTTATCGCCCAGCAATTTAAACATAGTAAAGAAGCTACTAGCTATTTAACTGATCCCAAGGGTAATAGACTCTCTAACCCTCTTGACATAGCTAATCAGTTTCGTCACTACTATTCCTCCTTATATAATTTGAAAGACTCAGAGACTTCCCCTTCTCCATCCATCCTTGACATTCAAAACTTCTTACAATCAGTTCAACTCCCTTGCCTGTCGGACAAGATGACATAGAAATTACAATCCCCATTTGAGGAGAAGGACATTCCTAAAATCATCAATGATCTGCCCCTCCATTAAGCCCCTGGCCCTGATGTCTATAGCGCCGAACATTATAAAACTTTCTCGTCTATCTTGACCCCACATTTATGTACTATTGCTAATGAGGTTGCCGCCTCTGGGTCCTTCCCTAAGGAATCTCTGGAAGCTACAATTGTCACAATCCCTAAACCACACAAACCCACAGAGGACCCTGCCAACTTTAGGCCTATCTCATTGCTAAACACAGATGTTAAAATATGTGCAAAACCTACTGTGAATCGCCTCCTGCAGGTCCTTCCTGATCTAATTCACCCAGACCAAGTAGGCTTTGTCTACGGTCGACAAGCTCCGGATGGCACCAGGCGCATGGTTGATCTACTGCAATACACAGAACACTCTGCAAAGCCTTCTTTGCTTCTCTCTTTGGATGCAGAGGAGGCCTTTGATAGGGTACATTGGGGTTATCTATGAGCTGTGCTAGCGAAATTTGGCATTACAGGCTTTTTGGGCTCCGCTATTGAGGCTTTATATTCACAACCTAATGCGAGACTGCACACCTCTAGGCTTTTGTCATCTTCATTCCTTATTTCCAATAGTACTAGACAGGGGTGTCCCCTGTCTCCCCTTATCTTCGCATTGGTCATGGAACCGCTGGCGGCTGCTATCTGTGATAGCCCCGCAATCAGTGGAGTCTCTGTGGGCAGGTGCATGCACAAAATTGGTTTATATGCGGATGATGTGATAATATCTATGACTAACCCGGTGCGTTCCCTCCCTGCAGTCCAAGAGATTCTTGCGAGATTTAGCAAGAGATATAGATTCTATAATGTTAACCATGCCAAATCTCAAATGTTAGCCATCAATGTCCCAAACCCCACTAGACATATTATTAGCTCCATTTCCCCATTTGTCTGGGCTCCCACTAAGGTTCTTCAGTATCTGGGCATCACTCTAACGGCCACTAGTTCTAATCTCTTTAAAATTAATTACACTCCACTCCTACACAAGATTTCGGACCTTTGCAAGAACCTGAATTGCTCCACGGTGTCCTGGGCGGGTAGGATCAATTTAGCCAAAATGTTAATTCTTCCACATGTTTTGTATTTGTTTAGGGCTCTCCCTATACCCCTTTTGTCCTCATACTTAACCCCTTCATGACTGAGGCCTTTTTTTCATTTTTTGCACCCATGTTATATTCCACATTTTAGGCCTGAAAATTACTTAAAACCCCCAAACATTATATATTTTCTGAAGCTTTACAAGTTTAAACAGAGTCCTGGCAGCAATAGCCGCCGGGAGTCTGTTTAAAAAGCCCAGATGCTGGCGATGTACACTGTAAGTCGTCAGTCACGAAGGGGTTGAAGCAACTCCAGAGTACTATTGACACATTTATATGGAATGGAAAGAGACACAGACTTTCAAAGACAAACCTATGCACACCTAAAGCCTTTGCAGGCATGGGTGCTCCTGATATCACTAGATATTATAAAGCAAACCTGTTGGACCAGACTAAGTTTTGGTGGTCTCACCATCCTGACAAATTGTGGTCCCAGATAGAAAAAGATTCCTTAACGATGGATCTCAAACGTCTCCTAT
>NW_017306994.1:918685-978169 GCF_000935625.1 Nanorana parkeri
TAAATCCTTCCTGGACACTGTTTCAGCGACTTTGAGGGTCTGGCATGCCCTGGATTCTCCGCCTCAATCCCACCATACAGCTATTTTTAAATTGATACCACTGCTGACTCTTGGTGTTGTCCTACAGGACTTACACTTGTCCAACTGGACTGGACTGGGATCTCCTATGTGGCCGATTTGTTTGAGAACGACCGCTTACTTTCCTTTGAGGTACTAAGTCGGAAATACTCTCCCCTAAGGCAGGACTACAAATACCTAAGAATCAGACATTACTTGGCTTCTGTATGTGCTAAAGATGGAGCGACAACTAGAAGGTGTATACATTACTACAGTACTAATACCCCATTCAAGAAAGGGATCTCCTTTTTTTACAATGTTCTTAGCGAACCGCAAACGGCAGATAAGTTGCCCTCCATGAAGTGGTAGGAAACCAAACTAAATTTTTCTCTTTCCCTAGACCAATGGTATAACGCGGTCTCCTGGCCCTTGAAAACTTTGCAATGCCTGAGTCATTGGGAATCCCAGATGAAATTGTTACATAAATGGTACTTTACTCCCCAGAAACTGGCTGCAATCTACCCCCCCTCCTCCTCACTCTGCTGGCGGAACTATGGCATTGTGGGGTCCTTGACGCACATTTGGTGGTCTTGCCCCTCCCTATGAACTTTTTGGGCTGCCGTTTTTACTTTTATTTCCACACTTACTCAGCTCCCCTGCAGAGTCTCCCCACAACTTGCCTTGTTGGGAGTTGGTCTGGATGACTTGCCACCAGACTCTAGGACGGTGGTGTCTCATGTCCTCATAGCGGCCCGCCTCGCTCTTGCGAGAGCATGGAAGCAGCCAGCACCCCCTTCCTTACACATGGTAATTCAAATATTGAACACTCATGCACATTTTGAATTCTTATTTGCCAAAGCTCATTGTAAACTTCAGGTTTTCACTTCGTGCTGGGCCTGCTGGTTATCAGATACTAGATGCTTGACTCGTATTACGTGACTCACGCCAAGGCACCACTACTGTATGGGCAGACATGCTATTCAAGAGTTTCGACTCCAAACTGATTTTCCTAGCTGTAGGAATTGTATGTATTTCTGAGCATACTAACTATTCATTACTGTACTGACTTCATGCACTGATCCTGTGCTCTTCACCTGTTATCCATGACACCTGCTGCAATGCTGTCCGACTTATGTCGTACCTTCCCTATTTTTTATTGTGTCCAATTTTACAATTGAACAGTAGAAAGGAATAATGGCACACTCACAAGCCAGCATGTAAAACAACTTGTCTCACCACTAACGTTAATAACAGAGTATAGCTGGTGACAAATTGTTGAGTGCGTTTGTCATTTGTTTTGCTTGACCGATTTGGTGCAGTGACGCATGGGGGTTCTCAGCTGCCATTGGGATATGCGGGATCCCTTGTGTGTTCCTGTGCCTTTTAAGGAGGTTGAGCTTCCTCCTGACAAACCTGCACCCAATTTGAAATCTTCTGCCCCCATGTGCTCCAAGATGGAGACTCTCATAGTTTAGAGTTAGGACCGCACTATAATCTGTGCCTTGGCGCGGCTGTGTGGCTTTCAAATTTTCTGCAGAAGACGTGTATCCAAACCTCTGTTATTAACCTTAGTGGTGAGACAAGTTGTTTTGGGGGTCTTAATATCCCCCCTTCTTCAGGGATTATATTTGTGGTTACCTGCCAAAGTTACTAGAAGAAAACTGCTTATATCGTGTTTTGGTAGTTCTATGTGCAACCTTAGCAACAGTCCCACAGTTGGAACACTGTACATCCAGTGGGTAAGTATTCCTAAAGCTATATATACTATGCATAGTCACACTAACACAAAACAATAAAAAATAAAAATTGGTTGTAGAGTTTTGAAGGTGTACTCAAAGGCATATATATTAAAATTCACATTTTATTTAGAAATATGTTCAAATTTATACCCATTGTAGATTTTGTAAACAACATTCAGATATAAAATCAGTACAGTAAAACTACAGGCCACGTCTATGTTAACAAATGCTTACCCACATCAGGTCCATACAGTAGTTTGTAATGGTATGAAGTGTCCACAATATTTCTTGGATAAAGATATCCCCTTCACATCCTATATTTTATTTCTACTTGTACTTCTGAAGAAGCACTTTGTGAGGGCGAAACGCATCAAGATTTTGTAGCGTCTCCTCCGCCCACAAGATATGTATAAATAAAGGATGTGAATGGGATATCTTTATCCAAGAAATATTGTGGACAATTCATACCATTACAAACTACTGTATGTGCCTGATGTTGGGTTTTTTATTGTCAGTAGTATTGGGGTGTGTTAGTACTCTGGGCCCATTAGCTTATGTTTGATGTCTAACACAAAACAAGATTGCTCTCTACTTTTAGCTCTTGGTAGGCAGTCATAAATATAAGATTCCAAGAAAAGGTATGGTAAGAAGATCTCCCAAACATGATGAAATATTTTATAGTTATTTAAGGAAAAAAATAACAGACTTTGAAGTATCTTGTTTCCAGACCATTTGTATTTAGCAGGTCCAATACTTTTACCTACTCAGAGCCATGAAGGCCCTACGGTTGTATGGTCATTCCTTCCTTGAAAAATTAAAAACTGGGGGGGGGGGTTTGCTAAAAGAAAAATAAAAACTGGGGGGGGGGTTTGCTAAAAGAAAAATAACATTTAAATAGTTATAATATACAATAATTTAGCATACTAATTGTCATGCAGTTAGGGTTTACCGTAGGTCTACTTTAAAGATATTAGTACACAGTGTGTAAGCTTTTGTTCCCACATGAGATGCATATGTAAAATCTATAATAGTGGTCAGATAAACCTAAAATCAATTTTACAAAATATGTATAAAAATGATTTACAAGAAAAACAAATAATTTTAACAATCTTTGTGATCAGAATGATAAATAATGAAAAAGAAATGTAAAAAATAAAAATGTCTCAACAATTTTCAATCAATCCTTTTTGCTGTTCAGATAAAACTCAAAATATATGTTCATCTTTGTCCTGATTATGGGGATACCAAATATGTATATGTTATTCAAATTTAATTTTTGATTACTTGGTCTCAAAATACTCATGCAAATTGTAATTTCAGTATGCAAAGTGTATTCACATTTTCAGCCAAGTACTGCAAAGCATTATCTACATCTATAGGCAGCCTAAAGGCTAGATCTAACTAAATGAAAGACACGCATGTCATTTCTCGATTCCCAAAACCCTATGGCTCAGCTTCTCTAAAGGTCATGGGTATATGCTGGCACCTTGATTGCATGGAACCAAATCATATTGTCATGGAACTTACTATGTGCCCAGAGTGTTATGGAGACTTGCATACAGGCTACAACATACCCATGCTGCATTTACTAAAACAGTGGATTTCTCTAATAGATCCATAGAAATTATGTTTTTATTCCTTTTCAAAAACCATGCTAGAATTAAAATGACAACTAGAATTTGATTAGTTGATTTATTTCTATAGAAAACACAGATGCATTTACTACATGTAATTTTTGCAAAATGATCCTAATGTGCAAAATACATTTTTCCTAATTTTAATTTCACACAATAAAAAATAAGCTGGGCAATGGGCAGACAAAAGGTAGGGGAAGCTATGGTAGGTCAACCTTTACAGTTTTATCTCTTGTTAAATGTTTGAGTCAGTAACTTTAAAAATAACCCTGTTTTTAATTTGTTCTCAGTAATACTACCCGCTTTGTGAATATGCACCTGTTTTCTTGTATAGTACATCAATGGTAACTCTGTCAAATATGGTGCTGGATAGGTGGGTAGATGACGGAAGTCGCTTCCACAGTATCGTTCTCAAGTACATGTACACCCCTAAAGAAGAGGTAGAGTAGTTGTACATTATACTTAAACATGGCTAGAATTTAACAACAAGATCTCCCCCATTGACTTTAGTTGGATTAGGCTCTAAGTTCAGGTTCATTGAATTTTTAGCAAGATTCACGTAACTCTTGGCGAATAAAACCTGGGCAGATTTGCACAACCCTATCAACTATTTAGAGAGTCCCTGTCACAAACTTTGCAAAGATTGCAAGTAAAAGCACAGACACATAAAGTATTGTAAATGCTTTCCTGCAGCAATTTACTTCTAAACAATGCTGTACTAACTTGCAAGCTACCTCTTCTTGCTAACAAATTTGTAGGGCTGGTAATGCTTACAATTTTTATGTTGGATTAATCGAAATTTTTTAAAAGTGATTAATCACTTAATTTTGATTAATTATAACGCACATACAGATCCAACTACATTGGCCTATACACATACAGCACAGCAATGAAGTAATAAAATGAACTATGATCACACTAATCCAGCACGTTATTAATCTCATGTGCCCCACTCAATATGGCCGCCGCTTGAGTGGGGCAACTCAGAATAATAACGTGCTGGATTAGTGTGATCCTAGCTGTATGTGTATAGGCCAATGCCTTGGCTGGCGCTCATGCAGAAAGTTTCTTGGGCAAACTCACAGGCCCAATTGGCTCTTTCGTCTAACGAAGGGGGGAGGAGTCAGGTGACGTCACTGACATCGACATCACCGGACTCCTCCCCCTTCCCTTCGTTAGCAGTCCTCTCGTTAGTAGCATCTCTGTCACTCTCCAAAGCCTGTGACACACTGCATGCAAAGCCATGCAGAGCAAAGCAATGCTGCGAGGCACGGACATTCGCATGCAGTGTGTGAGAGCTTGAGTAGCTGAGAGGGGCCTGATGAAAGACTTCATCTTCAGCCAATTGGGTCATGCTTAACAACTCAATGGACTTTGCATCCTGACTCATTAAACTCGCAAGCCGATTGGCTGAAGAGTACATTTTAAATCTCGGCATGCTAAGCTATGCAAGTTCTCGCAAGCTGACCCACTCTAGTGAAAATTACAAGACACACTGCACGCTAAGGTCCGGGTACTGCCACTTTTCGCTGCTTCGAGTGCAGTGTGTCACAGGCTTTAACCTCCCTACATAGCCTTTTATGTAGAAGCTGTGGATAAGTGAAGGGAAATACTATAGTGTATCATTTGAGTGGCAGCTATGAGTCTGCAGGGGCTGCTCACTTTACAAAGAAAATTGTGGTGCCTAGTAGAAGTCTCAGGGCTTTTGGATGTCTACACAAGAGAGGCTTTTACAGGTAAATAACATATCTAAAATAGGCTAAATGCACATATAAGTTTATGAGAAGGTCTTGTGACAGGGTCCCTTTAAGGCCAAAAAGTGCATTACAACTGGTGCAGTAGAAAGGGGTAAGATGATTCATAGATAAAAAGAGAAACCACTGATGGGTGGACATGTCAGCTGTTATTTCAGAATATGAAAACAGCATTCCTCTTGACAATGACACATTTATTGAGTCTATATAGGGAATAAGCATAACACTGAATATTTCCATATTCACTGCTAACCACTTCTATTATCTGCTTCAGCATTTTAAAGTCAATATTTGCAGGCTGTGTGTCCATTTTAATCCCATATATTCTATATGTTACTCACTGCCTGTTAGAAGGGTTAAGTGAGTCTTTCACAGCAGTAATTGCATTTTCAAGACACTTCAGCTTGTGAGATTAGTCTGATATGCAGGTCAAGGAAAGACAGTGAAGCACTCCATAAAACACAAGCAGATTGCTCGCCTAAAGTATCACACCACATTTCTTATGTTTATATGATGCTTCCTCCTGCTAGATAACTCCCCGTAATGTCCTTCTAATAGTACATATCTGACCTCACAACCAAAATGACGCCCTATTAAACATAAGTAATGCCTTTGCTATTATATGGCCCAATTAGGTAAACGGGAAAAAAATACCTTTTAACTGGCTCCTAATGAGTGACTGTATTTAGTAATGGATTGTCTTTAGCAGCTGTGAATAACACAATTTACAGCATCAAATTCTAGCTCAATTATAATGTGCACACTTTTTTTTTACTGTTGACAGAATTAAATTGTAAGTCTAAGCTAAAACAGAACAACTCCCCTCTGTTTTATTGGCAATCAATGTTTCATATGTGCCTTTTTATACCATTCTATAGATGGCTGCTTTCTGAAAATGAGAGAGCAGGAAGGAGAGATTTGCCCAGAAAATAACCTTATTTTGATCCGTTATTTGTGCATACATTATGCTGAAGCTTTGTGTAGCATGGGAGAAATGAATTAGGCTTTTGAAACAAGCTGTCACTTGCTCCTAGAGGTGTGAAAAAATTATGAGGTCTGTTGTACCGAAAAACACAAATAGCCTACCTTTCATGAAGCAAACATATACTTTTGAGACCCAGAGTTAAACTTGCACCGCTAGCTGAATTTTTATTTATTTGTGTCATGTAGATTTCAGGGCTGAAGGGTTCATTTACCTTCCAGAGTGCAACAAAGCACTGACTTTAGCATGGATTTTAGCAGTCAGAGTTGTCCCAAGCAAACCTTTTATCAATAATTACTTATTTTAAGGTTTCTCATTCATCTGGCACATAGAAATACTGAGCTATAAAACTGTGGAAAACTTTTCCTCAAGAATTGGTACTAAAAGATGAACTAGGCAGATTTTAGAGCTTATATGGTTTTAATAAACATAATATAAAAAAGTTGCTTAAATTTAAAAAAAATACATTATCTTATGACAAGATCTATTGATCAGCCATTTAGGGATTTAGGGATCAAGTAGGAATTTGAAAAAATTTGAACATGCATCATACTTTTTTTCCTTCCTCTGGGTCAACTTATAGTTTTGTAGTACCTTTGCTATAGAATGATACAGACATCACAATTTTGGCAAAGGAAAAGGCACACAGTACCATAGTGCATAATGTTTTATTAGGCAATATAACATGAAATTAAAGTGGACCAACCTCCCTGTAATGTCCTCAAAGCAGCAGCCAAATATTGTGCTATGGCAAGGAGATGGAAGGGTACAGAAGATTTGTTCATAGTAGCTGAACAAATGTCACTCCAGGTCACAGGGATGTGTCTCAACAATACTGCTTGGTTTTTACCTACCAAATAAAGCTGTGTACTAAATGTCAATGTTTTTAGGAAATATAGAAGTTAGAGCCAGTACACAGTTATTGATTAGTTTTTTTTTCTGTAATATTGCTATTTTAATGTCACAAAAATATTTCATTCTTATCCAATGAAAATCTTGGATGACAGTTCAAGCTTGTCACCTTAAAGTATACATTTAGCCTGCTTTTTTTAGCTTTAGATAGAGTAGGGTATGGCTAGATCATGTGTTGGGCTTTATTGATGTCTGTGTTCTTGTTGGAGTAAATTACATCACTTGCTGTAACAAAATCAGTGATCATCAGGATAAGAAGTGAGAATAAACCTCCCTAATGAACAGATAGTACAAAAAACACTTTTTATTAGTAGAGGAGGAGAGTAGAAGCATCCATTTTGCATTGCTGTCTTTGTCCCCACTAGTGAGACTGCCAATCTCATCCCATTATCACTAGAACAGCAAGTGAGGGGAAATTTCACCAGTGGGGACAGATAGGTAAAAACCTGAAAAAAGAGTGTTACTCTTCCAAGTCTTTCTAAGAAAGTTTTGGCTGGAGTTATACCTAGAAAAGCATTGTGCATGTTTAATTTGACAGTATTAAAGATAATTTCCAAGCAGATATATAAAATCACCATTTGACTATCATCATATATAATTTTTAAATACAGTCAGTGTAGGCATCTAAGTCAGTTTATATATTAGTTTCCTGTAGTCTATGCAGTAAGACTTAGAATGGACAAGGGAAGAACAGCATATAAGACATTCAGACTTTATTGACTTGCAAAGTACTGCTGGCCTAAAATTGGTTACATGCTAACAAGAGAAGGGAGTAGACGGATAAGAGTGACAATCCTGCTATTGTTTTTGCTTGTGACAACATATCCAACATGGCACATTTTCTGTTAGTTTTGGCTGTACAGTACGTACTGCAGTAAGGGCTAAGAAGGGCATTTTCTAGCCATAAATCAATCAAGATGTTGAAAGGTTTTTTTTGGACCCTTAAAGAGATGGATGTCTTCAGTTAAGATGGTATATAAGGGCTACATGACCACCTAAGAGAATAATTGGAACATTACAGAGTGCAGCTATGCTATCCCCAGTATGGGGAAGTTGGTTATTCTGCACTTCTCTACCATTGACACCTTCCAGTCAGTAACTAGATACCTGACATTAGTTAACAAAGCTAAAGCCACATGTATATTTTCTGACAGATCAAGATCCTTGTTTACCACCATAGAGAACATATGAATTTTTAGCAGAGTGGCAGGAGGCCAAACATGGGATTCGCCAGCTTGGAGGAATACTTAAATTGTTGAAAAATATAAACTGGAACACATTAATAACAAATAACAGAGAAGAATGACTGTGCAACAAGAAATGCTTCTGCTGAGTCACGTCCATATCATGTGTGTCTCATGTCTCCTGTTTATCATGAGCACAAGATATGTGTTTCTTGGCAGCTGTTAAAACAGTGATAAACATGTAAGTGTAGGTTTTTCCTTTTTTGTTTTTCTCTGTATTGTCTTTTTTATTTGTAATTTACCTTTCCTTTTTTCTGCTCTTTGTTTTTCTTGTAACTAAACACAAAAGCAAGCAAGCAATAGAACCATCCCTGTATTTGAGTTGTATGATCTCTTATTGACTTTGGAGTTGGCACCATCACAACACTTTACATTGCAGCATGCCACCTTAACTTCAAGCAAGATAGTCCTGGAGCAAAAGAAAAGAAAAATAGGCGGAAGGACTACATGACAGGGTGGACAGGGAACTTGGAAGTACGGGGTTAAGTTAGTGTTAAGGGGGGATGGTCACTTACCTGATTGGCCGGTTTCAAGAGTTGCAGGAGGGCCTCCTTAGTGGAGTGGGGAGAGTGTTTTGCCATAGGTTATCATCAGCTACAGCTGGTGTCACGGCACCTAGGCATTTCATCAGGTTGACACAGGAGCATCGGGATGACCTGGCGGTTTGGCATTCGTTCCTGACCTCGTTTAATGGAAAATCCTTGTGGATGGATGGTCCGGTGAGTAACGCGGATTTAGAATTATTCACGGATGCTGCTGGTTCCTTGGGCTATGGCGCATACTTTCAAGGTTGTTGGAGCGCTGAGCCTTGGCCCAAGGAATGGGCGGATACGGGGTTATTGCGTAACTTAGTTGTGCTTGAGCTATTTCCCGTGGTGCTGACTGTCGATATCTGGGCCCCTTTCTTTAGGAACAAAAAGGTACGATTCCATTGTGACAACTTAGGAGTAGTGCAAGCAATTAACAGGGTGCCGGCCTCCTCACCTCCGGTGATTAGGTTGTTGCGTTACTTAGTATTGCGTTGCTTGCAGCTCAATGCTTTTATTTATGAATCCAGACGGCAGGCAGCTGGGCATACCTAGAAACATTGCCAGGGTACGCTGGATAGGCCTGCCAGGTATGTTATGGAGTAGAGTGGTCCCTGAGGTACATCGATTTTCCAGGTGGGATAGGGTACCGGATATCTTGCTCCTGCATGTGGGGGGTAACGATCTCGGACTCCGTTCCATGCGGGAGCTTATACGGGACATTAAATTTGATTTCTTGCGCCTCCGGTCATCTTTCCCTCACACCTTGATCGTGTGGTCGGAAATTGATGTTATGGGACTATGTTCTACCTTGTCATGTAAAAAAACAATATTGTTAGTCACAGATTGCAAAATAACATAAGTTTGGTGTGTAGTAAGAGGGCATCTATGTTTAATGGATATATCTATTATGCAGCAAAATTATATTTTTGTCACAAACAATGCCATCTAAAGGTGACAAAAACAAGGTTCTCTGTGTTAATGTTTAGTTGGGAGTAAAAACATATCTACACCCAAGAACAAATACTGAATGTATTGTAGCTTACCTCTCATTAAATGTGGTAGCTGCATTTGTTTTCCTTTTTAGGCTTTTTTCCTTTATTTTCACCTGCTGATCCTTCCAGTAACACACTTCCTGTCCTAGAGTGAAAATACTCACTCACTGTACTGTATATATGGAGGAGCAGTACTGTTACCCTAGCACAGGAAGTTTTTTAGGACTATAGAACACTTGCTTCTGTCACTCATCTTGATAAAACAGGAAGGAGCTGTTTTGTAGTCCACAGAGGTGAACTGGGTAAGGTTGATAACAGCACTGGACATTTCAGTGCCTCACAGGTGGAGAGCACAGGAAGTTACAAGGTCACTGGATTTTTGGCAGAGCAACAGGTATTCTTTGTTCTTATCAAATAGAGACAACTGCATATTTAACAGACCAAATGACAGAAAATACTAAGGGGATCATCCACAAAACTGCCATAGGCAGCCAAGTTAATAACTGACCGGAAGTGAAATGAGCCGAACGCTGTTCGGCTCTTCACTTCAGGCTTGTACAGCTGATTTCAGTCGTACATCGGCTGAAATTAGCCGTACATCGGCTAATTTAGAAAACGATTGGGCGGAGCTAGCAGTGACATTTAGCTCCGCCCGACTGTTTTTATTGGCCAGGACCAGCTGTTATTACAATGAGAGCTAGGCGGAGCTGGCGGTGATATCAAAGCCGGCTCCGCTGAGCTCTCATTTTAATGGCAGATCTGCGTCCCATGGTTACCAGGTAACCAGGGGAAGCTGATCGGTCATTAGCAGGCTTTCAGTAGCTGTCAGTAGCAGGCTTTCGGCTGGCCACTGGCCGACTATTCGGCCTGCTTTGGCTTTCTCCTCGGCCAAGTCGAGCCAAAGCATATGCCTTCGACTCGACTGAGCCGCACGGCCAACTTCGGGAGCTGTACGGGCTATAGTGAATAGCCCGTACAGCAGCCCTACGGTTCTACTGAAGCTAGCCGAAGCTGGCCGAAGCTAGCCGAAGGATCAGCCGGAGCTACGGCTGATCCTTCGGCTAACTTTGTGAATAACCCCTATATGTTTATTGTTAAGGTTTACGTACACTTTAGGTGTTATAGTCAAGTTATAGAATACCTTTACTTTTGAATAGTTATGCTTTCAGCCCCCACTTTACCCACCATTAGCATGTCACATTACACTCACATGCCCACACACCTGCCAGATCCATGCTGTGTGGTTTGCAGGGAGCAGCACAGCAGCCTCTACAAAGTCATCCAGCCAGTCCCTTCTGTCCATGATTGAATAAATCCTATTCATTCCTATGGAAAGACTGATATGATAGACAACCTCTTCACAGTGAGTAGATTTGAACTATATTTAAGCATTCCCATGCTTACTGTTCTCTCATTAGTGTGCTCAATCCTTTAAATGCCCCTGGATAACATACTCTTTTGTGGAAAATCATCCCTTGGTTTCAGTGTGAGATACTTGCTGTGATCACTGTTCAGATCAGTATATTAAGAATCACGGAACTCTTCCTAGATATCCCCCAATCAAAGACACAACTAGTTATCATTAAGCACTCACCTATAAAACTACTCCATTCAGCAGATAATAGTCATATTGTTTATAGATGAGCTTTTTGTATGTCTATCTGGCAAAAGCCCAGACCAAGATTCCATTTTGGAAGCCAACAATCTGGGCCTCAAAACTGCACCCTCAGTCTTACTGAATAAATTATAAGGAACATGTGAGTAGCTTTTTACTTTGAACAGCTACATTGTGTTTTTAGCCTGCTCATTGCAGCTGTATTGAGTATTTTGTATAGGTGAGTGCTTAATGATAAATTGTTGTTACAAAAATTGAATATATTGCTGCTTTCTAGTCATTGGATGTGGTGGCTGCATTTGTTTTCTTTTTTTGTCCTTGTAACTTCCTGTGCACTGAACTGATATCTGAAAATGTTATTAGCCTTCCCAGTTCTCTTCTTTAAACTACATAATGAATGAGGAGAGGGTAGGTGTTCTCTCATCCTAACAGACCTCCTGTCCTAAGGTGATAACAATGCTCCCACACACCTACAGGACAGGAAGTATGTTACTGGCAGGATCACCAGGTAAAAATAAAGAAAGCCTGAAAAAGGAAATCTAATGCAATTATTACATATAAGGATTGGTAAACTATAATGTATTACATTTTTGTTTTTAGATTTAGAGCTTTACATAAGTACATTTGTACTTATGATCCTTTACTAAACACTGTAGTTTACATAAAACTTTATTTGGGAGCATTGTTTAATCATCCCCCAACATTTGTGGACTCAGCTACCAGCGTTTGTTTCAAGAGTAAGTTTGTAACAGTAACAGTTGAGAATCATTTGAGACGGCTTTAGACAGTTTGTGGGAGGTCAATGATAACCTGGAAAGTTAGCCAGATTTAAAACATTTGATTATACCCCATTATTATTTGCCTTGTTGAGTGGCCTTCTCTGGATCTTACAGGGTTATTCACAAAAGGGTGAAGAGTTTGGAAAAGGCAGGAAAAGTGAACAATCTAGGCCAGAATAGCTGATTTGGAAAAATTCTCCAATTCAGCTCACTTTTCATTTCAGCTATGTTGTCCTAGATTGATCACTTCTCCTGTCTCCTCCAAACTCTTCACTCTTTAGTGAATAGCTCTTTAGAAATGACTAATTATTACAGTAATATAACAGAAAATACATTTATTTACTTGCAAAACTGTGAAAACTGGAAGAATGAACATTATGTTATACAATATATAAATTACCTATGACTGTATGCAGCAGAGTGGGATTAATAAATTAACCCAAAAGCAGCTAACTTTTTATATGAGCTGTTTCCACTTCAATACCCCAAATAACCACTTTTGATTCACAAGATGGCTAATAGTGTATGTAATTGGTCTTCATACATCCCAAGCAGACATTGCAGTATTGAGAACAATTTGTAACACAATGATGGCAGCTAGTCATAAAAGAGACAAAAGACATATTGATTACATTTTTACTATCTAACTATATTCCTTTTTTCCCTCTTGAGTTCATGAAAAGTGCATCTTTACCCGCAGTCTCAGACTTCAGACTATTCTGCAATTCTTTCACATATGCTATAAAAGAGGATTATCTAAAGGATATTGTTTTATTTTATTTTATTCCTCCCGCCATCTTACAGTGTTTGTCCTTAGTTGAGTCCACTCACAAATTGTAACCACACTGTAATGTAATCACCATAAAGGGCCCATTCACACCAATTGTGGTGCGTTCCAGAGCGGCAGCTGCTGGACGCACAACAATCGTTCACAAAACTGCCGCCCGCAAAAACATTGGGGTCTATTCACGAAGCTGCCGAAGGATCTGGTCATAGCTTCGGCCGATCTTTCAGCTAAATGAATAGACCCCATTGTCTGTGTTGCGGTCCACTGCAAACGATAAAAATAGAGTAAGCATCATTTTTGCATTCACAGTGGACCAGAACGCAGGCAATGTTTTGCCACGTGTCCGATCGCACTGCGGGTGTGGGGGGGGGCGTGGCTGCTGTGCCATTGACTTCAATGCACCACCACGCCCCCCCCCTGCCCAGAACGAAGGGGGAAGTTTTGTGAGCGATTGCTGTGCATTCCAGCAACTGCCGCTCTGGAACGCACTGCAATTGGTGTGAATGGGCCCAAAATGTTTTCACAACCATAAAATGACTTACAACTCTCACATTTTTTTCTAATTGGATTCAATTTTCTAACATATGGAAACATATGTAAATCCTTGGAGAAAGTTGTGTGAAAACATATATAAATACAGCCCCATGTGATTTATGCAAAAATGAAAAGAAACATGTTTTGTTGTGGGTTTTATTTGTCTGCATTGTATGTATAGTTAGTATTTCACAGTGCAGATCACTGAACAAAAACAAGGTAAACATTGAGATTTTTTTATAATGTCTGAACTATATAGTTTCTTGTGGATTCTTTCAATTACCCTTGCCACCCCTTTTCCTCTGACGTTCTGCATGCCATTGAAAGAGTTTTGTTATATCTGTTCAATAAGTGTAAAAAAATGTTGATCCTTACAGAAATTGTGTTAACTGATAACTGTCTGAGACACGCTTACCACTCACATTTTCCCCGTTATCTCTTAGGATTACAGAACCCCTTCCACCGCTGGTGTGGAGAAAATGGAAGGGGAAGCTTATTGCAGTCCCACCCTACTGTGAAAAGGTACAGTAAAAGAAGTGTGTTACTGGCAGGATCACCAAGTGAAATATAAAGTAATAAAAACCTGAAAACTAGCCACACCACATCTAAACTGCAATACAATAAATTAAATTTTTGTTCTTGGGTTCAGATACACTTTTAAATAGTGTGCAGTGTCAGGTTCTGCTGCCCTAAGTCAATCTGATTGTGCCAAAGCAGGAGGGCTTGATATTTTATTTATACTTATGAGACACAAAATATAAAGCTAATCTCCAGGCAGAAATAAAAAATCAATGAAGTGCAGTAAAGATCTTACCTATTGGTAAATGTATTTTATTTTCCCAGTTTTAATCTCCATTCTGCTGCAATTGCTTATTAAAGTCTGCCTTAAAAGGGTTGATGTCCCATTGTTTCCTGTTGAAAACACCAGATACACCTGCCTGCTAATATTGGTGATTTTTGCATTCACTGCTTTATACATATGCTCCATAGTTTAATTTGACCATGCTTTTTAAAATCCCTATTAGTCTCTAATTGAAATGATTTTATCCCTCTTGCCCAATATTAGAATAATACAATTTCTACATGTTTGGCCATGTGTGGTCCAGTATTTTATATTTTTACTACAATAAAGAAAATTATGCTTTTGTTTGACACCTAAAATGGTATTCCTTTAAATTCCAGATGTAATTGAAAAATGGTAGGGGCACAGATAATTTAGGAGACACATCCTTCGATAATAGAAAACATCATAGTAGGAGGGAATCTAACACCTGCAGCAGTGCAAGTAAGCATACTGGAAGCTGCATTGCATGGTCACAGTTTCCACCAATGCCACTATAAATTCTGTTTCTGCTTATTCATACTCAGTGAGAATGACTTGCTAAAGGATTTTTACACAATAAATTATGTGAATATTAATTTTAATTATCCAGTCATATACAGAGGAAATAAGTTAACAGGAATATGCTTTTGACATGACTGATTTTTCTCAATTCCTTTAGTAAACTAACCATTCACTAAGCTGCCTAGGGCAGCCGAGTGAATGACCAATCTGAAGTGAAGTGAGCCGAACACTGAGCTGTAAAAAAAACAACTCTCCTAGGCGCTCTGGGAGCCTCCCGTTCCCGGCTGCCCAGGAGAGAAACACTGTGTCTTTTTTTCTTTATTCTGACACGAGCGATGTCAGAATAGAAAGAAAAAATAATAATTTTCTCATTGAAAAGCATTGGGACATTACTATTGGCTATTTCAATTTGCAATAGCCAATAGTAAACTAGCATTGTTCCCGCCCTCTGCTGATGGACCTGATGGGGAACTGCAGCAGAGGGCGGGTACAATGCTAGTTTACTATTGGCTATTGCAAATTGAAATAGCCAATAGTAATGTCCCAATGTTTTTCAATGGGAAAATTATTTTTTTTTTTCTATTCTGACATCGTTCGTGTCAGAATAAAGAAAAAAAGACACAGCAGTGTTTCTCTCCTTGGCGGCCGGGAGCAGGAGACTCCCGGGGTGCCAGGGAGAGTTAGCTGTTTGGAGATCAGTGTCCCTGGTTAGCAGGTAACCAGGGACGCTGATCTCTCTGCAAGTGGCCGGCCACTTGGCTCAGCCAGCTTCGGCTTTCAGCATGGTTCAGCCGAACCGATGCATATGCGTTCGGCTCGGCTGAGCCGCTCGGCCATGATCGGGAGCTGTACGGGCTATTGTGAATAGCCCGTACAGCACCCCTTCGGTTCTACTGAACCGAAGGGGTCCTGGGGCCGAAGCTAGCCGAAGGATCGGCCGAAGCTACGGCCAGATCCTTCAGCAGCTTCGTGAATAGACCCCCACAGAGACACTACTGGTCAAAAGTTTTAGAACACCCCAATTTTTTCAGTTTTTATTGAAATGTAAGCAGTTCAAGTCATGTATGTAAATTAAGCCTTGAAAGTTTATACTAACAATTCCTACTGGTGTCCCAACTTTTGTTGATTACTTACAAGCCCTCTGTCTGTATAAAAGCAGTGCTGTAACAGATTGTGTTACTACACTCTCCAAATATTTGGATTTTGGCAATGCATTTCTTGAAATGTCAAGAAAAAGGCAGTTAACAAAGTAAGACCATTATGACCCTCAACAGTGTAAGTCCCTCTTTCAGAGAAATTGCAAAGAAAGCCAAGGTGTCAGTAAGTACAGTTTCCTACACCATCAAAAGGCACTTGGAAACTGGAGGAAACTCTGACAGGAAGACGTCTGGCAGACCCAGAGCCACAACAGAATCAGAAGACAAGTTTCTGAGAGTCAACAGTTTGCGTGACAGGTGGCTCACAGGACACAAGCTTTAGGCACAGCTTAGCACTGATCAAAGTAAGCAAGTTTCAGTTTCAACTGTGAAGAGAAGATTATAAGCCGCAGGTTTGAAAGGCCAAGTGGCAGTAAGAAAGCCATAGCTAAGATGGCAACATAAGAAAAAGAGGCTTGCTTGGGCAATGAAGCACAGCCAGTGGACTACTAAAGACTGGAAGAAAGTGTTATGGACCGATAAATCAAAATTTGAGATCTTTGGTTCATCATGCAGGGTTTTTGTACCCTGTTGAGTAGGCAAAAGGATGGTTCCCTGGTGTACCAACTTTCAAACATGGAGGAGGGAGTGTGATGGTCTGGGGCTCTTTTGCTGGATCCAGAGTCAGTGACTTGCACAGAGTGAGTGGCACCTTGAATCAAAACCACAACGGCAGCATTTTCCAGTGCCATGCAACACCCTCTGGTGTATACACAAAGGGAGCGCCTTTCCTAGTGCAGATCAATTTATTTCAATAATTTATTTTACTTCCTGCTTATTGAAATAAATTGATCTGCACTAGGAAAGGCGCTCCCTTTGTGTTTACTTTCCAGATTCCCAGCTTTCCCGGCTTCTTTGGGGCAGCATCCTACAGTATGCCTGAGAAGATTTCCCAGTGAGGACTGATAGTTAGTGGCACTTCATTGTTTTTACTGTGTTACTGGTACCCTCTGGTGTATGCCTAGTTGGTCATGGGTTCATCCTACAGCAAGATAATAACCCAATACATACCTCCAGGCTGTGTCAGGACTACCTTAGAAAATAAGAACAAGACAGTAGGCCTCAAAGGGCCAGCACTGTCTCCAGACTTAAACCCCATCAGGCTGGTTTAGGATGAACTGGACAGAAGGGTGAAAGCAAAGCAACCAATTGTAACACATATTGTGGGAACTTTGGCAACAGTGTTGGGAAGAACTTTCTGCCGAAATTTTTTTTTCGTTTGTAGAAAGAATGCTATGAGCATGTTCGTCAGAGTACATTGAGACATTAAACTGTCAGTAAAAACTGGAAAAATGGGGGTGTTCTAAAACTTTTTGTTAGGGTTCCTCATGGAAGTTGCGCTGAGCGGACTTAAACCCCCAGTCTCCTGGTAGGACTTTCTCTTTAAGGTTTCCTGGGATTCGGTCATGCTGTCAGCTTCAAACAAGTACTTGGGAATAAAGAGTCACACCAAGTTGTGTATTCACCCAATATTCAAAAATGTATTGTTTAAACAAAAGGTTATATGTGATAATAAAAGGGAGATGGTGGAGCATAAACCAATTAAAACCATGCACGTATACAAAACTACAAGACTACTCATGATAGTAAGGAAATCTCAAATTGGTTTCTGTAGAATATACTAAAAACACAATTTTTCTTGCTCAGACATTAACTATGTATAACCCAGAAACAGGCCAATGACATTAATCACCCTTTCAGGGTTTTTTCTGCTACTTAGAACAGGGCAAACACAAAATACAGGTCCCTGGGGTCACCGACCTTCCTGACCTCTCCCAGCTACCCCTGGCTGTTCCGTGTGCATCCAGCACGCACCTGAGTTTGTCTGTGTCCGTGTGCTCCCTGCACACACACAACTCCAGCACTCCTCTGAGCACTGGGCTGACTTCCTGATAAGGCTGCTCTCAGCCACCTGATTAGCCCAGGCTGGTCATTGGCAACACTTGGCCCCAGGACTGGGGATTTCATCCCACCCAGAGCTCTACGAAATCTCCAGAGCTCCAGATCCCAGCTACAAATAGGAAAACCTGGACAGACCTGAAAAGCCAGGTTCTTCCTTATATCTTCCTTATAACGTGTTTCACATTCTGGACCTTCTCAGCCCCTCTGGCTGAGAGTCCTGGGTGCCAAAGTCGCCATACTACACCGTGGCATTGCCTTGCACTTTATAATCCTGTATAATAATGATATATATATATAAAAAATCCTACATCTTCAATGTAGTTATCAAAGTTTTTCTTAGGATGCATGAGACACCACTGACCACCAAATTACAGGAAGCTGTACATAATCCAATTCCACCAATTCAAAGGGGGTTATTTTTAGTAGGACATCAAAGACCACCACTGATCACTAATGTAAATAGTCTGTTTTCAGAGGTCCAGTGTAGGCTATTTATCACTTGTGAAAAGTGCTGGGTAATACAGTCACTGTGGGAAGTGGTTAAGTAGAGTGAGGTCAAATTGTTGTTAATGCATAAGGTCCTTTAGTTTTTATTAACATACAATAAGCATATTGGAAAGGTAATTGGAAAATATTTTTGTTTTTTAAAAAAAGGGTTTACCTTCATTTGACTTGATTTCTAACTTGCTGCTTTATCTTAGTATGGCCTACTTTGTGAACTCCAAAGAAATGGTATTCGTTCTTAAATTTGTAAACTGAAGTTCTGCTTTGGCTTGTTTTTGTCTCTTGGTTTTACCCACTTCTCTAGAAAAGTGTAACCTTTTTACAGCAGCAGCTGGACAGAATGGTCACAGCTTATTCTGACTGTTCAGTGGATAACCAGTTTGGTGTTCCAGTGTCTAAATGAGGTGGGTTACAGAATCACTCGATTACCAGTGAAAAACTGAAATACCAACCTGGCAAGCTGTGTTCCCTGTATACATCTAAAGTTTTTATTTTCAGTTTTGAGTGTACTTTTTTATTGCAAATGGAGACCAGCTTTTTAAATTCCAACATGTACGTTGGCAGTATTGTACCATATTAGCCATTTATTAGTGCAGAAGGTATGGAGTTTAAGAGATATCATTTATTTTCTAACTCAAGTTATTAAAGATGCGACTTAAGTTACTAAAGATAAAAACTTGCATCTATAATAATTTAAGTTAGGGTATTACATGAACTCCAAAATTTCTGCAACTTAAACGTATTTTATCACAGTTACTACAGATTCATTAATTACTGGACATTACTATCATTCTCCACTGGCCTTGAGCTGGTGACTACTAAATGAAGGGCCATGTTTAGCATCTGTGAATCTGTGAATAACAGATTAATTCAACAACAACAACAACAAGATGTGCTCATTTTTAGGATGACAGCCTTTTTGACAGAGTTTTTACTAAAGAATCTTGGGTACTATTACAATATGAACTATATGAATGACATTTTTCACATAATTTTGTATTAGAAACTATTCTTTAATTTGGTTAAAATTAGTTACAAGTCACTCACTAGGCAAAATTGGACAATTTATACATTTTAACATCTTGTTTTACAAATTGTAACATATATATTCCTAGTTCTGTCATTTTTTGATACGATCAAGATTTAACATAAAAATAGTGTTCACTAACATGCAAAATCTGTATTCTATTAAATCTAGATATCATTGTCAAACTGTCTAGAAAAGCCTTAATTTAAAAAAAAAACTCTGCTCGTTATTTATTACTATATGTTTGTATAATAAAGAATAACACATTTAAGTAAATTTTATTAATTTGCTTTATTAAACAATGTATACATTGTGTACATATACTAATAGTTGCTTTTAGAAACCAGTATCGAGACTTACAGTATATTCTCAAGCATATATGGTATACAAATCAAGAAAAACATTTATTATTCCTCAAACACATTGTTTAATGGATTGATGAAGTTTGTTGCCTGGTGTCTCTCTTATAAAATAAGGTCAAATGGGTTACATTTTAAGTGTTCCTGGTTTAATTGCAGACCATTTTGCATGTAATTGAAACTGCTCTGCTCTCCACATTTGACCTAGATAATGACACCCTGGCAGTATTCAATTGTGTGTGTTCCTCTATAATTATCTTCAAGAAGGGACAGGTTTAAGCATTTTATGTATTCGTATTAGGAGTTTAGAGCATGATGGCAACTGAAAGCTTAGGCAGCTAGAAATCTTTAAATTCTATACTCAAAGCACTTTGTGCTGTTGAGAGTTTGGCTTTCCCTTAATAGAGGAGCCACAATGGGCAACAGTTGTCATGGAAAATATGTTAATGTAGGTGGCCAGGTCTCACATCTTGATGACTTTGATTTTTTTTTATGCAAAACTAATAATCTCACAGAAAAAATCATTCATTGGTGCTATAAATATGCAAAGTTCTTTGAGGAATAAAAGTATATGTGTGTGTGTATGTATATATATTGTAACAAGGACACTCCACTGTAGTCCAGGTAGGTCAAGGGCAAACACAAAATAGCTTGAAACAGCAACATACGACAGTCTTTTAGCTTCGCTCGGTAGCTTTCCACAGCTTCAAGACACTCACGCTTGCTCACCCCTCGTGAGCCCTCACTCTGCTCTCTCTTAGCAGTCTGTCCGACAGGTCCCTGGGGTCACCGACCTTCCTGACCTCTCCCAGCCACCCCTGGCTGTTCCGTGTACGTCCAGCACGCACCCGAGTTTGTCTGTGTGCTCCCTGCACACACACACAACTCCAACACTCTTCTGAGCACTGGGCTGGCTTCCTGATAAGGCTCCTCTCAGCCACCTGATTAGCCCAGGCTGGTCAATGGCAACACCTGGCCCCAGGACTGGAGATCTCATCCCACCCAGAGCTCTACGAAATCTCCAGAGCTCCAGATCCCAGCTACAAATAGGAAAACCTGGACAGACCTGAAAAGCCAGGTTCTTCCTTATAACGTGTTTCACATTCTGGACCCTCTCAGCCCCTCTGGCTGAGAGTCCTGGGTGCCAAAGTCGCCATCCTACACCGTGGCATTGGCTTACACTGCCACAATATATATATATATATATATATGTTTTTTTTTGCTTATATATTTATAAATGTTAATGAAGTTGAAAACGTTTAAACCTTCTTTGGCAGCAATAACCTCCATCAAATATTCCTGTAGTTGCTGAACAGATTTAAAAAATGTTTAGGAGAAATATTAGACCATTTCTTCTTAAAAGGCTGTTTTAGTTCAATATTTCTTGTTTTCTCATTATTCCATACCAAAGGATCTCTGTGGGGCTGAGATAGGGGATTTTGTCAGTCAAAAAAATAAATTTCGAATGTTGATCTCAAATTAATCAAATGTGTCTTTTAAACAGTGCTCAGACATCCAACTACTCTACAAATTGAAAAAACGCAATTTTTACAAATACAGTATAATCAAGTGTCAGTTTAAAAATATATTTAAACCTTCAGTGTTGCTACTGAATTCTTGCCTTCACCCTCACTCTAATCAACAGAAAATGCACCAAATAGAATTAAACCCAAATGTATATATACAGTATCTATTTGCATATTTATGTTGTGCTATGCAATCTTTTAATGTCTGTGTGGTTTTATCGATGTAACAGAAACCACACGGACACTTCATAATATACTGTAAGTGTAAATTGTAAATGCACTCTGACCATTAAGTAGTGATTAAAATGAATTAAATATCTATTATTTCGAGGTTTAAAAAACTTCCCTTTGATCAAAGAGTGGCATTGTATACACAATAAACAGGCAGCCAAACCTATACATTTATTTAGGGCTTAAACAGTGGTTAAAAGTATAGTCACAGGGACAAAATCTGATTTCGCTAAATGTGCAACAATTGTCCCCAATGATACTGAAAATGCAGAAGAGCTGTTCAATGTCAAATTCTATAGAAAATTGAAGCATGCACACTGCAGTGATTGATAATGATACTATGGCTTTTTTTGAATAAATAACATCCAATCACTTTAGTGATATATGTACTCCTGGAGGTTGGGGTGAACTGAAACCACATTGGTATAAACTAAAACAAAAAGCAAATTGTCCTGTTCTTGTGTTGATTTGCAATTAATCTATTCACACATTACATTTAAATGCGTTTCTCTGCAGTGAGTTTATCTGCATCAAGAAAAAATAGGTGCATCTAGAAATTGATTTTAACTACTAAACGTGCTAAACACGTAAATTTGCATCATTTAAAGCATCTAGAAACATAAACACAGCATCTAGCCTGACATATTTTCCTCTACATATAAAGGACAAAAACCTAAGTGCCAAGTGTGAATGAAACCTAAGGGTTCAGTGTTCAAATTATTAAAAAAACACACGCACATCAATAGTAACAATAGAATACAACAAGAAAAACATTAAGAAAGAAAGCCTGAGGGCCAGGAAGTAGAACATTGATAGAGGGAGCATATAGAAAATGGGGAGGAGAAAGAGAGATGGAAGAGAAAGGAGGAGGGAGAGAGAAAGCAGGAAGGAAGGAAGACCATGGCAAAAGGGGGGGGGGGGGCACCCATCCTTTAGAGAGACTTCTACCTTGGAGGTCTAATCCACCAGTCTTTTATTAAGAGCAGCCTGATCGTACAGGGAAAAGTCCAGAAGGCCGATTGCTCCCCCACCTCCCCGTCAGAATAAAGTCTTAATGCTAAAACGAGGATGAACATGATCCCAGACAAATTTGATCTCCACAGATGAACATATTCAAATTTTTAATCTTAAAACCCAAGTAAGAAGATTGTTATTGTACAAAGACACACAAAGATAATTTTTACCTGGTTGTCAGAAATGCCATACAAAGATAAATATTTATAATTATAAACGAATAAATAAATAACAAAAACAGCAGCAATCAATACAGCATTGTATTCATATTACATCAGGGATGTGTGTCACCTGCCTTGCATGCACTCTAGGTCTCAAGTTATTATTTTCACATTCATTAAAAATATGTTACATTTATTACACCATACATACATTTCAGTATTAAAAATGTTGCATGAGAAAAATTGCCTGCACAGGCATTACTTTGATGCAGCTGGCCAGATCAAAATTTATTTTTTAAATTAAAAAGTCTTGTTTAAGTAAAAGTTAGCAACAAATATGTTTAGGTATGTACAGTGGCAGAAGGTCATCTGATAATATATAAAGACATATAATTCCATTCCCACATTTCCACCATTATTTCAGGTAGGACACTGAATCAAAGTGTATGTAAAGGTAAAACTTTTTAGTTTAACTTTTGCTGTAGTGGGGTGGGGTTAAGCCCACTGTTTGGCTTTTTGTTATGTCTGTGTCCCCCAGGAGGAGAGTAGCACTTTATATATTTATAAATCCTTATAAATATATAAAGACAAATGTGAAACATTTAAACCATTGAACAATGTGGTACCAATATGTTAGGAGATGTGATTTTAGACTGTGAACCATATCATCTGCAGGGCACCCTTTGAGGGCTTTCTGGAAAATTCCTGTAAGGCTCTACTTCCTTATTTCCCATACTATAATTGTATTGATTTATAAAGCATGTAGCAATTATAGCATGCATTATGCAATATTGTATATGTTATGTGAGGGCTTTGGAGAATGGTGTGACTACTCCTCACAGCTTCTAGAGTCCCCCACTAACTCCCATGTTTTCCTCCTGATGACTAGTTATAGATCACTAGATAAAGTATAAATAGAAGTGAAAATTAAAAACAAATAGAAAACATACTGTTTGGTGCTCCCACTATCACTCTACTGTCCTAGGCACCGGCAATAATAAACCTTCTTGTAAATACACCCTTGAGTGCACATCTAACTGTTTGTAAATGATTAAAAAATATTATTCATAATAATGAACAAATCAATTTGCAAAGAAGTCTAATTGGCATGTTTTTATTCCCCTGAATATATGCATGCAGATCAATCCAATCTGTCAAAGAAAGTTTTTTTTAATTAATATATTATTATTGTCTGGATTCATAAATGTTATGATTCTCACAGATAAGACAGACTTACATGGTAACACTTAGATGAGGCAAAAATTAGCAAAGCATCTTTTCTCTTCATTCAATTATTACTAGACTCATCTGATCTAGTACGAGTTAAAACTGCAGACTAAAACCAGTTTTTCCTAAAAAAACAGTAATGCTCAACTACATACAGTATTTGTGTTCTACGAAAGAATGCATGCCTTCTTAAATTGACAGTATGCTGTATGTTTCAGGAAAATATATTCATATACCACACCTCAGAAATGTGTATTTATACAAAACATCTGCACCATTGCTCCATCAGAGTTTTATTTCTTTTCTTTACTGTTATAAATCAGAGAGCAATATACAATGAAGATTTGTTTACTGGTGATAAACTCGGTACCATGAGCATCTGTTGCTGTGTTCAGCACTGATCCTTAGAGATCAGCTTTTATGGATGGCACGTATTTCTGTTCTTCTATGAAAATGTGCCAGGCAGTCAATTTCCAAATAAATTATTGTGGATTCTGTAGATTCAGTTTAGGGGTATGCCCTGCATTTATACAGTATCTGTTTAGTTTTCACTGTCACAAAAGACCTACATTAATAGCAGTGATTTATTAAGATTAATGTGTCACTCCTTTTAAGGATTACATGCTCATCTGCGGCTTTCCACAAAACAGAGTGCATTTGTATAAAACAAGCAGCAATGCACCCATATTTTTAGCTTAATTAAAAACCTTTCATCTTTTTATGGTCACTTTTCCACACCTGTAAAAAGTAAAACTAACAACAGATTTTCAGATAATGTAATACTCAATTTAATTTGAAGCTATGCTTAAGATACATTTTATATGGATTGTAAATAGACAATAATCAAGTTATATGTGCACTCATTTTATAAAAAATGGATTCCATGCAATGCATAATAATGTCAAAGTAAATGTGAAGCCTAAATGGGTGAAATATGTAATTTTCAGTGATGCCACTATCTGGTCCCCCCTGACAACTTCCTTCACGTATTTATTGCAAAGGCTGTCACTCAGAAAGGAAAGTGGGACAGGACTTGCTGTGATGCTGCTAAGGATTATCCTGTCCACAGTGACTATGCTGAGCTGCTGAGGAAATAGGTACCTTACAGCATTATCATCCAAAGAAAGGAAATAGCCCATTAGGACTTTTAATTGCAGGATCAACATATATAAATACGGACGAAGAAAATTACTCTATAGAGATTTCACTAAGAGTAAGCTACTTAAATGTAAACAGGATTCAACTTTACATGGACAACATGGGCATGTGCACGGGGTGTTCCTGATGTGCCCCCCCGAGTGCAACACCAGGAGCTATACTCTGATCGGACGCCTGCTCCTCCCAGAGGTTGCCAGGGATGTGCAGGGAACAAACACGTCTAAAGGGATGCTGGAAATGCTTTTTTTTATATAACTCCATTCACTGAACACATTGATCTCTGCTCCAGATGACCTCAGCCACCAGCAGCTCCTTGTAATTTGTAACACTGAACTTGAGTTGAAAAATTCAGTGCTGAGCTCTCCAAGAAAGGGTCTAGACTTGTGACTGTGTCATCAGTGAACTTAAGACAGCAGCCAGGCTTCCCACTGATCATACTTTTCTCCTATTTGTTTCTCCAGCAGATGATGGGGAACGTAGCCCTCGTTTGTGTGTATGCAGCAGCCTGCAGTGGGGTTTTGGCAGATGAGATGGGCAGGTCTGACAGAGGCAATTTTCTGGATGCTAAACATCCAGAAAAATGGCAAGTATCAACCACCAAAGGAGGGAGCTGCAGAGCATTGGCCTGCTGCATGCTGGGAGCTGTAGTCCCAGGAGGCAGTGTCTGTGTCTCAACAGTTACGGGCCCAGAAAAGGACAAGAGGACCTGGGCCCAGTAACCATCGTGTTCTACCCCCTGAGTGTCAGCTCACTCCATATACTCTGAGAGGGGTGGAAGGAGACTTGCCTCTGCTTGCCCTCTCCTTCTTCTCAACATAAATCTTCAATATACCTGTGGATGGAAAAACAACTTACATTGAACTTCCATTTTTGCTTCTGCTTTAGGTCAGTGCTGTTGTTGCATCTCTGTCCCATCCCTCTCCTCCTGGCCAATCACAAAGCAAATGGTGCAAGGCTTCATTTTGTGATTGACCAGGATGAGTGGGGAATGGAGATTCAACCTCAACTATGAGACCTGCAGTGCTACAGCTGGATAACGATCTGAACTTCCACCTGCAGGTATATTGAAGATTTATTGTGAGAAGAAGGAAGAACTATTATGGACAGGGGGTGCATAGTCTTTATGCAGCCTGAGGTGGCTGTGATGGTAGGGATGGGGGGCCAGCCGTGCTAAATGGTGCACAGTCAGTGTGTGCTTTTGGAGAGTGATGCCTCTAAGAGCCCGGGCGGAGAGATGTTTGCATCTCTCTGCCAGCTCTTAGCAACATCGGTGCCTGGGAAGTTGCGAGGGAGTGTAGCTGTGGCTTCTAGTTCTGAAGATGGAAAATTAGCAATTTTTTAATTGTATGTGTTGTAGCTTTATTTCAAAGGGCCTTATCTACCTCAGTTGTGTTGTATTCAAATTAATTGTGCACTGTTAAAAAAAAAAACAACCTCCCCTACCCAGAGTTACAGTAATCAGGGGATTTATATGGTTCCATATTTTCATAGATTTCAATATCTTCTTTGTGTAAGACCTTTTCCTATTTTCCCCACAAGTATAATGGCACAAAATGTGAGAATATTGTTTTAATAAATGCTAAGAAGAATAGGAAAGCTCATTTAAACTAAAATATTCATAATTTGTGCATTACATCTCTGCCTACAGTTCAATTTAACTTCTTCTTAATTCAACTAGATAATGAAACAGAGGGAGGCTTAGTTAGTTCAGTGAGGACAGATGTGCCACAAATGCATGTCTAAATTTTTTTTGCATTACTAGCTGTCTACAGCTCGCCATGCACCTATAGATTATCTGCAGATTTTCTATGATCAGATGGAAAAAGTGCAACAGATTCCTCCATCTACGCTAAACTGTGTGGATGGAGGAATCCCACTGAGCCAAGCTACAGTATCTTGCTATTTAGCCGCGCTGGCTGTCAAAATACCTGAACAGTCTGATTGGATGCAGGCATTGCTCAGGTATTTTGTCAGCTTAAAACTGTTGCTTACATTAAATAAATAAATAAATATAGGTATTCTTCCTTTCATTAACCTCCCTGGAGGGTATTCCCGAGTCTGGCTCGGGGTTAATTTTCAATGCTAGGAGCGGTAACCCCGAGCCAGACTCGGGACAGCAGAGAAAAGTGACACTCACCTTGTCCCTGCGATCCCACGGCGTCCTCTGCTATACGCGGCTCGAAAATGAAACTAAAAGCCGACATCTGACTTTTAGTTTCGTTTTCGGGCGTCACAGCTGGCGGGAAATTCAAAAGTGAAAAGTTGTAATGTACACAGAATACACACAATACAATGTAATCTGCTATGATTACACTTATGTATCAAACTATTTAATTTCTTATAATTATTTATAATTTATTATATTATAATTTTTTAATTTTGTGTTTCAAACTTTATCATACCTGGGTTGTCTACTGGACTCTTGCTTGGACAGGTTTATGTGAGTTATTCCTAGGATTTACTAAGAACTACAGGCCTACAATATAAAACAACATATTTGCTTGAAAAACAATGTACCGCTTTTGGTACCTAAAATCCTGAATAATCATACCGCCAGGGAGGTTAAGCAAAGATTGATCAGTAGTAAGTCCTTTCATGTATAGCTATAAAAGATGCATTCATTAAAATAAGCAACCTACTGACCCTAAACAATGTCTATCGTGGAATGAGGTCTGTATGCATTTCCAAAAATACAGATCTAGTGATGCTCAGCTGCAGATTTATCAAGGTTTTGCATATTCTCTAAACAACACCTCAGATTGTATTAATGCTAGAGGTAGCAAGGCAACTTAGATGTTCAGAAGGAGGTTATCCATGGCAGTTTACTTAACTCAGTATAAGTTTGTTTTAAAGCCCAATTTTACATTCATTTTCTATCTCTCAGATAAAGTCTAAGGGGTTGATTTACTAACCTTATAAACACACCACGAACATGTATACACCTCTGTAGTGTGTTCCCTCCCAGCATGATCTATGGGTGGAATCTAAACACCTTTGTAGTGTGTACACACCCAGCAGGTGTGTTGTGCAAAGCCAAGCATGACTTGCAAGGTGATGTTGTGTAAATTAGCTCTATGTTGTGTTGCTTGTGTTAATGAATGCAGGAATGTAAATGCATGAGCTAACCATTTTTGTCTAAACTGTGAAGCAGCATTATATATGCATCATGTGCATGATTTTTCCATATATGGCATTAGTGGAAATATGCTTTTAGAGACTTTTTGGTTGATAAATATGTTTTGCTGTGTGAAAATCACACGCACCAGGTGCATGCGTTTGTTCAGGTTAGTAAATCACCCCCCAGGGGTCTGTTCACTAAGCTGCCGTAGGCAGCCAAGTGAATAAACGACCCGGAGTGAAGTGAGCCGAACGCTGTTCAGCTATTCACTTCAGGCTTGTACGGCTGATTTCAGAGAGGCCGTTGTGCTATCATAGCAGCCCTGCTAAGTTCCCAGTGTGTAATGACAGATGGCATCCCTGGTTCTGTTTCAAAAGGGGGAAAAATGGCCAGAATCTATTTTCAAGATTCGCCCCTCATAGACTTCAGTGGGGTTCAGATTTATTTTCACAGTTTTCAGACTTTACGTTGAGTCTAACAATCGGTGAACAAACTAAACCAGGCAAATTTGCTTATCCCTATAGCTTGCTATAACTAACAACAGATTTTGCTTCATAGTTCCCTCCTAGATTTCTTCTGCAATCTCTCCACTTTCTAAGAGGTGCTATTTACTTTTAGAGCTCAACCTTTAAAAGCATTGTTTTCATCAATCCTCATAAGGAAAAACAGACTTCCAATGTAATATGGATGCTCTGATACCGATACAAGTATTGATATCTGTGCCGATACAGAGTATTGGGGATGTACTCGTACTCGCCCAAATGCTCACAATACTTAACCCGATACCAGAACGTCTGGTATCAGGACACTGGGCGGCGAGTCATTACACACTGCCCGGCTTCCAGATTGGCTGGGAAGCTTGCTCCATGCTTCCTCGTCACCAGGGAGGTGATAAATCAGAGATAGATAAATCAGAAAGAATCAATATTTTCAATGAAAAGGTAAAAATATGAATTTTAATATTTTATAAGTACATACACATTTCTACAGAGACACCTCTAGATTTTGTTAGGCCTTAGACAAAACTCAAATGTGAGGCCCCCACTTGCACCCATTATGAAAAAAATGCAAACAATAATTAAAAATTAACTGTATAAATTGCATATTTTAAGACTAAATCCCAGCAACTAGGAATTCACAGCTCCTAGAGCTAGAATTGTATTTCCATCTCATATCTAATTCTACAAATATCTATATAGTGGTCAGACATGCTGGTACAGTGGGCAGTCAGTGGTTAGGCAAGTCGGTACAGTGTGAGGTCAATGGTCAGGCATGTTGGTACAGTGGGTGGTCAGTCATGTCGGTTCAGTGGGTGGTCAGTGCAACACTCATAGTTGTAGTTCTAAACTCACCAATTATTTTAATGTGTTTACCTTGCTATTAGCAGCCCAACTATACTATAATTTTACGTGTGCTAAAAAGTAATCTGTGCTTACAGTTTTAATGTGATCCCTGTGCCTGTATTTCATGGCTCAGTTGTGCTACAGTATGTCTGCCCTGTAGGATGTTACTTATAGCTGATCTCAGACCAGCACCAATGCACACTTTGCACGGTAGACCTCAGACCAGCACCACTGCATGGCAGACCTCAGACCAGCACCAATGCACAACAGATCTCAGACCAGCACCAATGCATGGCAGAACGGTCCATACAATTCAGCCAGCATATCAGCCCCAAATACTGTAGAATTGATACTGGTTTGTAATGGCAGTTCATGCTTTAAAAAAAAAAAATATTGTAGCAGAAGTCTCCCCTACCTAGATGGATCAAAAATTATGTTTAAATGCATGCACGAAAGCCCCCACAAATGCACAACATAATCTTAATCCACAAATAGTATATATTTTATTCCTGTCCACACCACCTCCTTGGGTTAATCGCACTGTTCTGTGCGATTAAGGCACGGTGTGACACAATGCACCACCTATGCGAATACAGTGCAGGAGGTGTGTTGTGTGCTATTCATTTGAATGGCATCCAAAACACACCTCCCACTCGCACAAATACCACAAATACCGTGTGTTGTGGAGCAGTTGAAAATATAGTGCACATACTGCCTAACTCGCCTAATTAAAGAGCTGCCTCTGACTGTATGCATCTTGTTCCTGCTCCCACTCCAACTCTATGCATCCTGTCCTTCACCCCACTCCAACTCTATGGATCCTGACCCTGCTACCACTACAACGTTATACATCCTGTCCCTACACCATATTCAGTCTCTATAATCCTATCCCTGCTCCCACTCCAACCCTATGCATCCTGTCCTTCATTCCACTCTAACTCTATGCATGTTGTCTCTGCTCCCACTCCAACTCTCTGCATTCCCTTCTTGCTCCAACACGAGCTCTCTGCACCCCAGTGCAACTCCCAGTGCCTCCTTATGCCCCTTACACACTTTATAAACTGTCTCTGCTTCCACTCCAACTCTATGCATCCTGCCCTTTTGTGCATCCTGTCCCTGCTACCTCTCCAACTCTATGCATCCTGTCCCTACACCCTTCTCCAACTCTATGCATCCTGTCCCTGCTCCCACTCCAACTCTTTGCTTCTTGTCCCTGCTCCTACTCCAACTCTATGCATCTTGTCCATGCTCCAACTCCAATTCTATGCATTCTGTCCCTACTACCATTCCAACTCTATGCATCTTGTCCATGCTGCAACTCCAACTCTATGCATCCTGTTCATGCTCCCACTTCAAATCTATGCATGTTGTCCCAGCTCCAACTCTAAGCATTTTGTCCCTCCTTCCACTCCAACTTTATGCATGTTGTCCCTGCTCCCACTCTTTACATTGCCTTCTTGCTGCCACACCAGCTCTCTGCACTTCAGTCCAACTCTCAGTGCCCCCTCCTGCACCTCACACACTTTACAGACTCTCTAACATTTGGTACCATCTTACCTCCCTCACTCTCTCATTCTGTGTCTCTTTTGGCTCGCGCCTAAGTACTAGCCATGGCATCCTCCTGTCGGGCAGGGGAATAGTTTAATACTTTGACTGAGCAGGTGGCTGGTAAAATCTATCTGTCGAGAGGGGAACAGAATCTGTGAGTCAGGCAGGTGCAGGTCTGGTAGGCTGGCAAAAACAGGGAGCCACCAGGCAGGAGCATGGGCAGGCCTTGTTGAGGGCCACCTCAGTGAACCTATGGCCTTCAGCCAGGTCAGGGAGGTGGGCGGGTGAGTCAGGCTTGTAATTGCTCAAAGGAGCTGTCAATTGCTAGCCGTAAAGAATACGTTTGCATACCAGCCAACAAGGGCTCTCATGCCAGGCTGGGCACGCATGGTGGGGGTTGCTGACCGCTGCTGTAGACTAGGTGAGTTAGGGGGCTGTGAGGCCCCCATGAGTGCAAGGTCTTAGGCAACTGCCAAACTCACCTAATTAAAGAGCCCCCTTTGCCTGTCTAGGCAGATAACTCTTTTTGCTTACTTGAGTTCAAAGGTCACACTGATGATTTCAAGGAAACCTGTACTGGGAGAAATATATAGGCTGCCATTATTCACCCCTGCTGTTTCAAAAAGGATTCAGTACTGTCTTAGTCCCTGAACCGGAACAAGTTATGATTTTGCTCTGCCTTCATTTATTGCATGATAGTGACTAAGAAAGTACTCAGACAACAATTTTCAGCACATTTCTCTCAGTACATGCTTCATTACAGAAACCAGTGAGCGATTCAGCCCAACAGCATCTACGAAAACTGAAAGATACGTTTTAGTTGGACTGACCCCTCATGTAAACTTTACATTTAAATGTTATTGTAATGTCCAAAGCTTTATTTATTTTAATCTGCAGATTTCATTAACCTAATGATCCTGGCCTGAAAACTCTTGTCCAGGGATCTTTATGAGAAAACCTTTCCAGACCAATGATGTGCAAACGATGATGGAGGGAGTACATGGTAGACAGGAAGTGGCTGAATAAGACTGGAGGAGACCAGCAGCACTGAGATGGAAAAGTAAGCTTAACAAAAGGTGAAAAGAGGAATTATGGAGAACAAGTGCATGGCAGTTGTTTATGATACTCAGAGGGGAATGTATTAAAACTGGAGCAGAGAGAATGTGGAACATTCACCTTTCATTTTCAAAGCTTAACTGAACAAACTGAAGAGAGAAGCTGACTGGTTAATATAGGCAACTGCTCCAGATTCAAATTGCTCCAGTTTTGATAAATTCCCCCCATAGAGCTTTAGCAAACTAACTGTCCTCCAGTTCCAGTCTACTTCATATTTACCATACCATGCATTAAATCATTCATTCATAATATGACCCTTAAACATTTTCCTGAAAGCATATTGTAAACATCTACATTCACACATGTCATCTTCCTGCTAGGTAGTGTTTCTCTTGGATTTAAAGTTCTGTATTTTAATTAACTGCACATAAGGACAGGCTACTATTAGTATAATAAACCTGTATGATTCTTCGTCTACACATGCTTTGAAATTAATTTTAAAAGCAACAATTTGGATGACTGTTGTTATGCACGAAAATGGTGCCTGATAATTTATGAAAGTGTTTCGGCTCTTCTTCTTTTATTATCTTGTCTTTAAAGGCTTCTGCTAGGTTAATCACAACTTATTTTGCCAAAAATTCCACTCCACTGAAGCATGTTTCAGAAGTACTTTGATTTGAATGAGGATTGATATAGACCCTGAAAGGAAAGCATCAGCAAAATGAAACATTTATAACCAAGTACCAAGCTGAATGTTAAATGCTAAAAGTCACCTGAAAAGTGGTTGAACTCAGCAGAACCCTAGGGGAATTTTCAGTATAAACTAAAAAGTTACCATAGACAAAACGCAAAGAACTTGACATGTCATGTACTTGCAATATCCTTATGTTTGTAAAGGTATTTTTTCCAGGCATACAGCCATTTAGGTCTCGATCCACTATGTTTAAAATTGCTTTAAGAGACAATTGGCTAGAGGTTCGATTAGAATCTTAACATCACAATTAAGGAATGTTATGGAAAGAATGAGTCAGATAATTCTACATCTTTACTGGGTTGGAAATGTTCCCTGAGAGAATGTGTGTTTGTAGGCTTCAGGTAGTTAAAGGAGCAGTGTGTCTACAACAGTATGTTAATACCACTCTATGGGGAGGCCATCAGGGCCTGTGTTTTTTTCATGGGAAGGATTTAATTGCATTTTTAAATCAGAACTCCAGGATTAACAGATACTATTTAAATACAAGATGCATGTGTAAATTAGCTTAAACCTTGGTGTGCTTTGTGTCTTTCTTCTAGATCTGTGCAATAATGCAGTGTGAAATGGCCTCTGTGCAGGAGACTTCTGTAAGAAGTCACAGAAGCTAAAGGATGGTGGAGGTCCGGTTCAAAATGGGGCCTAGTACAAGTGATTCAATACTGTGTTTGTAGGAACTATATCATTTACAGCTTTTTTCTGCAATAAATATTGATTTATTGATTTTAAAATGACTAGTATAAACTTGGTTGGTCTTTCACTAACTAAATGTGCCCTAGTAAAAGTGCTTAAATATTATGCATGTCAGTAGAATACTTTGCTGACTTTGCTGTGAAATAATACACTGTAATGAAATGTTGATTTTTTTTTATTCAAGCTTACAGGTGGTTGTCCTGATGACTAACTGTGAACCCACTACAATATTTTGGGGGCTTATTTCAGTAACATTAATACACTATAATGCAGATTGTTTTATTAAAGCTGCCTGGTTTGGGTCCTCTTCATAAAGTGGCCTATTTAAAGTGTTTAAAGACTGTGCACATACTCACTACAATATTTTAAAGGCTTTAAAAAAATAAAGCTATGTGGTGCGAGTCTAGTAAATGCGCTAAAATAACGTGCATGGATTCAGGACAATTTCTGTGCCCTTCTACTGTGAAATAAAACACTCTAATTTTGATATCTTGATTGTAAACCTGAATTTTGTCTCCTTGTGAAACTGTGGCCTACTAAAACACTAGTGTGCATTAACAAATTCCCTAATTTCAGTGAAATTATACACTTTAATTTTTATTTCCAGAATAAAATCTGCAATAGTTTTTCTCTTTTAATGTGTGCCCTACTAAAGGTGCCTACATAGCGTGCATTCAGTGTGTCCAATAATGCTAGATTTATTTCTGTGAAATAATACATTACATTTTTATTTCTTAAAGAAGAACTCCAGGAAATGTTTTTATTAACCCTTGCGGTTGGGCTACCCCCGCCTGCAAGGGTTAACTGCTCATTTGTGTCTAGGCTTCTTCTTAGACCAGCCCTTCCAACGTCTCTCCGTCTCTTCTGCAGCAGTATGAGGTCCTGTAAATAATCAACATCTATACACAGTTTATAGATGTGAGGACACTGAGGAAGATTACAGCGGCAGGGAGGGGCAGGGAGGTGGAGACAGGCTGCAGGGAGCACCATGACAGATGGCTGGCTCAGAGCTTCAGATGAGTGTGTCTTTGTTATTGAAGCACCTAGACACAAACAAGCACATAACCCCTGCAGTGTAGGGGTAGCCCCACTGTGAGAGTTAATAAAAAATCCCTTTACTTTGTTATAAACCCGGCATATTTCTCCCTCTTAAATTGTAGATTTGTAAAAGTACTTACATACTGTGGAGAACAATATTCCTGCCTGTTTTCTCTAAAATAATTAATTGTATTTTGAGCTATAATTAATTTAATTTTATTTATATAAATATATTTTTTCTTTAATAATTTTAATTTATACCCTTAACAGTCAATTTGACCGCATCAGGCCATTGTTGCTTACAGTCTATTCAGGAGCCACCTTTATTTGGAATAGCACAGGGCAGTCCCGTAAATCAAGAACATGTAGAGCCATCCTCTAACCTGTGGTCCAGTCTGGACACCTAAAGTCAATGAATGTAATCGCAAGTAAGCATTTTGTTTACAGCCTTGTAAGTTGTTTTTGCCTGACCAGGGATGGACAGCCTTATGATAAAATAAATTAATGATGAATATTGAAAACGATAAACAAATGCTGATCTTGAAATACTGTTCCAAATAAACTTTTTTTAACATTACAAACATTCCTCACCTACAAGGTGGAAATTCTTGAAGCCATCACTTTTGCAAGGAAAGTGTACAAGTACAAAAAAGTGGGTGCTTTGAAGCACATCTCTGTTGCACAGAAGTGCTGCAACTAAAGGTCAACTTTGTCTGTTGCAGCCAAAAGTGTGAAACCAAGGCAACCTAATAGAAGGACCCCCAGCCTTTTCCATTAGATGTTCCTGCTTCGCCTATGCCTACACTGCAGTGGATCCACTGCATGGCTAATATGCTGCAGGCAGAGGCTGCAGACCACAGTGGCCCTGTTGGCAGCACACGTCTACACTGCAGAGCTCCTTCAATTTGCTACCTATTTAAATGCTTGGGTACTTTCCTGATGGTTGACAATTTCTACCAAACACTCACATGAACTCTATATTTTAAATATTTTGGTAATGATTGGGAATACAGGGATGGAAAGAGGCTCAAAGAATGTGGGGTTGTATTTTTTTAAGATGATGCAGTGTGGTACTGCACAAAAAGAAGCCCAGTAACAAACATTACATAACTTTAAACTCTCTGAGATGTTCAAAGTTAGAAACCACACAATTTCTAAGAGAAGATGAAATAGGATAAAACCTATTTTCCTCTCTCTTTCCTTTTTTTTGTTTCCAAAAATAGCACACTTGAATAACAATAATTAGCAGCAAGTAGAGTATAACACTATGTCCCGCTGCAAAGATTTAGCCTCTCTATTTGCCCTGGTGACAATTAATATTGAGACAAAGGGGTCTATTCACTATGCTGCTGAGGGCAGCCGAGTGAATGACCGATCAGAAGTGAAGTGAGCTGAACACTGTTCGGCTATTCACTTCAGACTGGTACAAAGTGATGGGAAATCCTACATTTCACAGTTGTCACCAGAACAAAAGGTGAGAGTAAATTTTGTAATATGGACACTTTTTCCAGTGACAAAGGTCAAGGAGGAGAATTTTGCTCATTTTGTAGAGATTTCATCTTACTTCCTATTTTGTCTCTGGGACAGGAAGTGAAGGGAAGTGCCCCAAACACCACACAAAAACAAACACTTAACTGGCAAGGGTTTTAGCTCTTCCCTACTGTATCCAAAATGAAAAAAAGTTTTGGTACTTCATACATCTTTAAAAGTGAAGGATATGCATTGCAAGAATGGTCAGATATATTGTCTTATTTTCTGAGTGAAAAACACATAAAACATAATTAGTCAGTTTAAACAAGTTTTAGACTTTTCTGAGAACTTTCTTTTCTACTGTTTTTAAAAAAAACAGTTGGCACACCACTTGAGTTTTAGGGGTCTATTCACAAAGCTGCCGAGGGCAGCCGAGTGAATGACCGATCAGAAGTGAAGTGAGCCAAACACTGTTCGGCTATTCACTTCAGGCTGGTACGGCTGATTTCAGCCGTATATCGGCTGAAATCAGCCGTACATCGGCTTGCTTCGTGTGGCTTCGGATCAGCCATGTACGGGCTATTGTGAATACAGCACCCCCTCGGTTCTCCTGAACCAAAGGGGTCCTGGGGCCGAAGCCAGCCGAAGGATCGGCCGAAGCTATGGCCAGATCCTTCGGCAGCTTTGTGAATAGACCCCTTAGTCTTACACTTCTCATTAATAACAAAACTTTGTCCCTGTAAAAGAGAAAGTAAAGCATACATGTAGCAGCACAGCAGTGTCATAACGTTAGTCTACATTTTTAAGTTACAAATGTATAAATCTGCAAATGGTCATAGGAACCAATTTAGCATGATTACTTTTTTAACTGACTTTTCAGTACTTCAAAGATCTGATTGTTTAGAGCACTGGTGTATTGTGATTGCACTGCTATTTTAAAAATATGATTAAAAAAGTCACAGCTGCTTTCAGTTTGTAACAGCCGCTGCCTGTGGATAGTGACTATTTCCTGTTTGAAAGCTCTATGCCCACTGCAGAGCACAGATGCTAACCTGGCACCCTTACTTGCTTGGCACACAACATTTTTTAATTAACCATCACTTTATTGTGTATGAGTAACAACATTAGGTTCTACAGATTCTGGCATCAGCTGATGGTATCATACTATTGAAATCCTGAAAAATTGCTATTTACATTCACTGGTGAGTTCTCCAAATTTAGTATTGAAACAAATGCCATGATATTTTTTTAGAATTCAAGCTCAGAATTACAACCTTTATGGCCTATGTAGCTGCCATGGGGCCCATAGATAGGGATTCAGGACCGTTCTGCACTCTCTTCTTGCTATAAGTTCAGGCCACTCTGGCAATGTGATAGTGTACTATATAGGTAGACATTCATTTGATATTTGCTGATCTCATTGTTTCATGGGAATGGCCATGAAATATGGGGACTTGGGGGTATAAAGAAGCTTTGATTATTTAAATCAATAAAATATCAAATAAAAAAAACAATAATATGCACTAAAGTATTGTGTGTGTTAAATAGAAGATGATCAATGAAAAGCCAATAGGTTTGTTTTACTTAAAAAATAGAAATGGTTTTCTTTGCAAACTGAATGTTTACCCAAAAAATATAGGGAAGGCATGTTCCTAAACATAGGCAAAGAAAATAAAAAAACATGATTTTGCTTGCATATGAATGGATGATTTAAATAAACACAGCTGCATCTTATTCAGTATCTTATTCAGACTATTAAGGTTGATTTACTAGTAGAGCACATTCACTTTGCAAAGTGTTTTCACTTAGCTTAGTAAACAATGGAACACTGTGCTGACTTCAATCACTTATTCATATGCAAGCAAAAACCCTGTTTCTGTTTTAATTTTCCTTACACATGACTAGATATACTCTGCGAAGTGAATTTTCACTCAGTTTTCCCTCGTTTATTAAGCTAAATAATGATGATCAACTCAATTAGTAAATCAACCCCACATTGTCTTTTAAATAACATTTCATAGTGATGAGATGATGATCAACTACATCAAGTGCAGCAACTGTAATACCAAAAAAAAACACTGGTCTGACTTCGGCGGAGTGAATTTTGATTGGCTTCTCTGGGTCACTGCACTTTACACTTGGCACTTTGTTTACCTGCATTATGTCTTGAAAGAGCCCAGTGGTCCATTTAAATAGTAAGACCTCACTTTCTAGTATAGATTAGGCTACATCAGCTGTGAAGTAAGGTGGAAAACTATACCAGTTGAGCTTCCTGTAACACATACAAACATCAACTTACAACTATAACAAAGTGACACTTCTGTTCTAAATCAGCTATTCTTTTCTCAATTAAAGTATAACTGTACTTTTGTAGAGTTTTCCTTAAAAATTAATAATTTCCTTCAGCATCTGCCCCTTCCCTCCCAAATCCTGCTCTTAAGTGTTCCCGGTTGTAGATTTTCACTGTACATGATCAGTCGAATCCCCCTTAATTTCTATGGAAAGGCAGTTTACAAATAGTCCCAATGGGTCTGGCATAGGTAAGTGTAAGGTGGTGGGGTGCTGAGGGGTAGGGGTATTTAAAGGATAGCTGTACTAAAAGTACTGTTATCCTTTAACCACAAAAGTTGCGTACAATTCCACATTTTTTTTTATATTAAGGTCTGACTATTTGGCAACATTTGTGCAGTACTGATAAAAAATATACCAAAATAATATACTGAAGTAAACTGTTTATCCTTTTTATACCTTATGCATCTGCTATCTTAATATGCACTTGAGTGAAAGGTCTAATCTAATATTATTAGGTAAAGAGCAGTGTGATACTTTTGTTTTGAAGGGAAACTATAAAGGTTTGGTACATTCTTAAACTAAAGGTTATTTTCTTTGCTTTATGTATAACAATCTTTAGTCTTTAAATAAACATTACATTTCCTTGGTGATGTATCCATGACACAGAATTCTCAGAATGTTAGGGGTTTTCTAAATAGAGAGCAAAGCAGAAGCTGTTTGCCTTCAAACACTTTCTCTCTCTTTGAAACTTCTAATGGCTCTGTGTGAATTAGTCAGTCAACCAGTCTGTCATTTAGAGAATGTTCTGAGTCACTAAGTTTTATGTATACATCTTAACATTGGCTCTGTAAACAGGCTTGTTTCGAAAGACTGGCTAAAAATGAATAGGTAAATATTTGAACAAGAGCTTTCAGTTCCATCTGCTATCTGTAAATACAGGTCTGAAATATTCCTATGAAAAATGATTTTGGTAATGTTATTTTTTATGTTCTGAACATAATAAATACGTATATACAAAAGCATTATACATTCCCTATAAGGTATCCCTGACGTAACATTATGTTTCAGGATGGCTAAGCAATGGGATCTAAATTTGTACAATGCACTGTCACTTGTTTTGGTCTATACAAAGAAGGTACATTTAATGAAAATACTTTGATATTAATATACTAAATGTTATATATATCTATTATTTAGATAACAGTAAACCTTGAATTGTCCTTTGTGCAAGTCCTGCTACTATTTTATGCAACACCATAAAAATTGTGTAGACTTTTCCTGCATTATGCATCCATGGGATGCATGTTTTCTGGAATGTCAAATAAAACTAAACACATCTGGTTCTACGCGTATGTACATTTGGATTATCGATGAGTAGAACTCGATAAACACTGTGTTAATTATATGAGCAGATTAATTTCTGGCCCCACAGTGCCTCTACTTATGAGTAATAATCAAAGATCAGCTTGTTAACTGGGCAGCGTTAGTTAATTCTCTAACACAATGCTGAATTGATTTGCCGTCAGAACGTGTTTTCTTGCCGAGAGGCAATACAAGGCTTACATGAAGTAGGAACTGCTAAAGATCTCCCAAAAGAAAATGTACTTTCATTCGTGAAGCACACACACATGCCTCAACACAAATTCAAGTGTATTTCCATTACAGATGAGGGGTACCCTTGGTAAGCATGTTTTTTCTTAGAATTATAATTTCAGTTGAAGTCACAGCAGTAAACTATTCTTTACCTCCAAATCTATTTCCTTAAATAAATTATTAATATGTGTGAGTTTGTGAATGTAATGTAGACAAACACCTATGAACTGTATATCATATAATTGTTTTAATATTTATTACATCTGTTAACTTGTTTATTTATTCTTGATGATTCCACCTGCAAGCCTGGATTTGTGAAATACGTCTTGGCCTAGATATATAAAAATATATAGATATATAAAAATGCACTGTAAATTTAGCAGTCATGAAAACTGTCACCGAGCATAAAAAATGTTTTGCTAATTTTTTTTGTTGGTGAACTATTGTCGAAGCCATTGCAGTGTTTTGGAGAAGCTTTTGCTATCTGTCTGGGAGTTAGGTATAGGTGGCCTTAACATTAGAAAATATTTCTGCCCAATTCACAGGAGGTCTTCTGGATGCAAAAAGAGACATGCTGTTCGTATACTGTTTGAATTAACCTTGGAGACTACTCAAATGTGGAATGTGTTTTTTTTTTGATTATCAGCTAAGTAAATAAATATGGATTTTACGGTTTTGAAATCTTACTGTTTTATTATGCTTGACAATAACCTTAAAACATAACTCAGACACATTTTTTAGTTTTGTATAGTAGTGGGAAAAGGTAAAATTTTATTAGCTGTTAGAGTTGAGAAACTTTGCCTGGCTGTGTCACAAATAGCTTTGCAAATCTTGCTAGAAGTTTGAATTTCATGAACCCCATTGAAGTCTATATTAGGCAAATCTTTAATTTAAAATAATGTAATTCTGCCCATTGATTGGGCTAATGGGCAAGCTATTGTAAAAACAAAAAGCTTTAAAAGCCAAGGAATTGCCATGGACGACGTGAACTAATGCAAACAATATTTTTTTTTTAAAAGTATCTTTCCCTACACAAAATTGTCAGTGCTATCTAACAGCTCCAACACATGCTTACAATTTGACTGCCTTGAGCCCATCCTTTTAAAGAAAGGGGACTGGTTTATGCATTCCTTCAAATTATTGGCTCCTGTGAACCTGGCAAAAAGACTATGCACTGCATTATAGGTTTTTCCTTATTTCTGGTGGTGAAAATGTTTTGGGCAGAAGTTTTTGATACATGAACTTGGTGAATCCCGGGGATTCACTGTGAATTTATGGCAGTGCTGAACCTGAACTCCATCCCAAGTTATTGTTTTATACTTTGTGCTTAAAGAAATGTCTCTTTCCCTAATCAGCTACAACCAGTTAACTAGTGCCCATTTGCACAGTTCATAAAGAACCATTTCTTAATATGAAAGTTAACCTTTTTTACCTTCAGTCACAGCATGCACTTGGTCTTTTGTGAAAGTGAACAACTTTCCACTAAATTGTTTTATGTCTGTGTACCCTTTCTAGTTTTGTCAACTGGTGCCCAAAAGAGAATTCTACATCCAAGACCATGGGGTTGATTTACTAACCTTATAAACATGCCACGAACAAGTATGCACCTCTGTAGTGTGTTCCCTCCCAGCATGATCTATTGGTGGAATCTAGACACCTTTGTAGTGTGTACACACCCAGCAGGTGTGTTGTGCATGAATTGCAAGGTGATGTTGTGTAAATTAGCTCTATGTTGTGTTGCTTGCGTTGATGAATGCAGGAATGTAAATGCATGAGCTAACCATTTTTGTCTAAACTGTGAAGCAGCATTATATATGCATCATGTGCATGATTTTTCCATATATGGCATTAGTGGAAATATGCTTTTAGAGACTTTTTGGTTGATAAATACATTTTGCTGTGTGAAAATCACACGCACCTGGTGCCTGCGTGTGTTTAGGTTAGTAAATCACACCCCATGTCTTACTAATGCTAAAGAAAAAAAAGATTTATCTCTCTCTTGAATGTATGGCTTCTTTTGACACAATAAAGAATTTTGCTAGCTTAGGATGCTCATATCGGTATTTCATGCTGTTATTAACTCTTTGTTACACATATTCCCCTCCCCAGATTGTATGATACATGCATGCATTAGCCCCCCAATTGCTGATCTTAATATTTGTCTACACTAAATATTTTTGAAATGTAGCTGCCTAAAAAAGAAGTGCATCCAGGTCAGCTTAAAAGTTAGAAATATTTTGGTTGTATACCACTATATAGCTTTAAGTCATCTACAAACACATAATCAGATCTATTTAAATACAATTATATGCTCTTAGACATTTCAATGTACAAACCATAAATTAAGTTTCTCTGAATGCCAATTTCATTCAATGTTCTATCCATGTATAGACTGCATTTATTTAGATCTTTCTCATACTTACTGTAGGTCATCTTTTAGGGCACCATGTCAAACACTTTTGCAAAATACAGATATACTATGAGGGGAATTTATCAAAGTGGAGCAGACAAAATCTGGAGTAGATGTGCATCACAACCAATCTGCTTCTATCTTTCATTTTCAAATCTTAACTGAACCAACTTGAAGATATAGGCTGATTGGTTACTATGGGGAACTTCACCTTTTGTAAATCATATCTGTATAAACAGTTTTTTGTTTTTTTTTAAATCAGAACTGCTCTTTATACACTCTGAGCTCTAACTGTTAAATGACTGTTGTTTAACTGAAAAACTAACCAATACCTGCCTCATTTAAAAACACTTTTGACTTTTAGTGACGATTGGACTGAAAGTAGTTTATTATTTTAATGGCATTCATTTGGCATACTGACCACTGACTTTGTCCATCTAGGGCTATGAGTGCTGGTCAGTCTTTATGTATCTTTTAATGTTTGTCACTGTCAGCCTGCCTGCTTAAGTTGTGGCAAACTTAAACATATAATATATCAAACACTACATTAATTAGGGTAGTAGGAATTACCTTGGATTTCACCAACCACAAAAAATATCATTATCCTGCAGTCTCATGTTGTTAAATGATCACGGGACTCCTTGTATTCTAACTTATTGTAGGGGACTGAGAATATGCATAATGGATAATAGGTTGGCCAATAAAAATGTGAATTAAATTTGAATGTGTTGTGAGTTACACAAGAAAAATATGGATACTAGTGTGACTCATATTTTACATAGGGTTTCCTTTCCTCATACCCACAGGCTGAACTGAGTGGCATGAGATAGAAAATTTAATACAGGTTTGTTTTAAGGTTTGCATTTGGCCACTGTTAAAGCCTAGATTATTTTTTTTTCTTTTAAAATAGTTGCCTACTGATTTAAAAAATATAAAATACAGCTTTTGCTGCAATACTTAACTACTTTCTGACACTGCCCCCCACAGACTCACCTTTGCAGGGATACAGCTCCCGTCTTCTAAATAATGCACTGGGTTATTTAATCCACTACCTAAAGTGCCTTGGGGAGTCATCACCACAGCATACTGCATTCAAAGTACACAGGTCTGCTGTTTTGGTTATTCCACATAATCTTTATGTTTTTTGGTGCGCTGAATACGAAAATGACCTCCATTTTCTCATAGGACATCACGTTTCCTGACAATTTAGGTAACTATGTTAAATAAGGCAATACCTCAAAATAAATGAAAATAGACTTATAAAATTAAAGTTTTATTACAATATTTTCATAAATTCTTTTTTGAACTGAAATGAGCTCACCTACACACACTAAACCCGATTCTTCTTCCTTGTGAGGCTCCTCTTGCTGCATTTACACTTGTGAGTAGCATCTGGAATGTCTCTCTGAAGCATCAAACAGTAGTCTGCCATCACTGTAATGCTCCATTTTCCCTGGTATCTCCTTTCCATCTCTTTAATGTCTTGGTGGAATCGTTCACCTTGTTCCTCACTCAGAGCTCGCAAATTTTCAGGAAAGTAGTCAAGGTGGGACTGGAGGAAATGCACTTTCAAACTCATCAGGCAACCTAAAGCTTGAAATGCTTTCAGCATTCTTCCGACGATCTTTTTGTACTGAGGATCTTTGTTATTGCCTTAAAAAATTTTGTACGACTTCTTTAAATGCAATCCACTCTTCTTTTTGAGGATCCATCATGGTATTGACAAACTCTTGATCAACTATAAGCCTTCTAATGTCTTGTCTGACTAACACACCTTCCTTCAATTTTGCCTCCGACAGGCATGGAAACTTGATGACCAAGTATTTGAAGCATTCTCCATCTCTTGGAAGTGATTTTTTACGAATTGCTTAATCAATCCCAATTTTATGTGGAGAGGTGGTAGAAGAACTTTATGGGAAGGTACAAAGTTTATCGGAGGACATTTTTTTCACAGACTGTTAGCACCCTCGGCTGCCAACTCTTCTTTGTCCAGTGATTTTGTCGGTCTCGACTGTCCCATAGACACAGAAAACAAGGGTATTTGGTATACCGAGCTTGTTGCCCGAGGCAGCATGCACAAGACCTTCAAGTCCCCACACACTTGCCAACCATGGTCTTCATATTTAAGTTTACGAAGAACCAATTCCAAGTTCTCGTAGGTTTCCTTCAAGTGTACGGAATTACCTACAGGTATGGAAGCGTAAAAACCGTTGTGGAGTAAAACTGCTTTGAGACTTCTTTTTGAAGAATCTATAAAAAGACGCCATTGCTCTGAATCATATTGGATTTTAAATTGACCCATCAGACCTACGACATCGATGCAATAAACCAACTTGTCTTCCTAGGCGAAGTAAGGAACAAACTCCTTTTCATGATGTCTGAACCATGAAGATGATACTCCTGGCAACAATAAATTCCTGCTTTTAAGCCTTGATCCGAGTAACTCAGTGGCATCTTTGGGAAGATTCAAGTCTCTTACCAAATCATTCATCTCCTCCTGAGAAAACAATTTTGGTCTTGTATCATCTTCAAAGTCAGAACTTGATTCATCATCTGGTTCAGGTATGACTTCACCTTCATCGGAGCTAGGTATCTCTTCCAAGGTAGCAGGGGGCTTGGGTACTGGTATATCTGTGCCATGGGGGATGGGACGAATTGCTGAGTGAAGATTGGGGTATGAAATGGAATGCTTCCATTTGGAATTAAACCCTTTCACATCGCATGAACAAAAGTAACAGTCATCACTATGGTTCTTTTGCTCTCGCCATACCATAGGAATCCCATAACGGAAAGATTTTTTCTTACCCTTGAACCGGTTTCGGAGGTCCTCAACACACCATTTGCACACTTTATGAGGCACCCAAACTTTATCTTGATCTCCAATTTTTAGTCCAAAGTATGCAAATTATACTTTTTTCACAAAGTCTGTAATATTCTGCTGTTGCTTTAACACTGTATATTCACCACAGATGAAACAGAAACTGTCTGGCGACTTAATACACTTTCGCGGAGCCATAACATAATGGTTGCAGAATGACGAGCTAACACGAATTGCAATGAAAAAGTGTGAACAGCCTAGCACCAAGAACCTGATGATGATTCGTGCACAAGTGTAGCATGCAGCAGAGAGCAGCTCTGTGTCTGTACACGAGACGTCAGAGTGCTGGCCACGCCCCCTGCACTGACCTGAGCTGCTGCTATCTGCCCTGTGTCTCCCTCCCACTGGATTCTTCAGAAAAGATTAACCCCTTATACCATTAGAAGAACAGACTTAAAACTTGCTTAAAAAAAAGTTAAAAAAAATTATATATTTGAAGACAATTTTGCATGTTGTGGCAAATCATGACGTCTAGGAGTTTTTTCAATATTTTATTTGTTTTCAGCACACCAATATACATGGAAATTAGATGAAAATAATCAAACAGCTTTTTAGATGCAGAAAACTGCTCTGGCACTTTTTGAAGCTATGTAAATTATAGATTTTCTTTCTGTCCAAAAAAGGATTCATATAGACAAACTGTATTTAAAGAGAACTAAAGCCAAACCTTTATTTTGGCATTTGTTCTCTTTTGGATCACAGGAGTACATTTACTAATGTACTTCTATGACCCAAAGTCAGCATATAGTGACCTTCCTGCCTGCTATATGCTGGCAGCGCAGAGTCGTGCTGCAGGCAGAAAAGATGCCAACAATATTGTAGGGATGCATTCCGCTGCCTGAATGACTCTGTAGAGCCAGCTGTGCTCACCCCCTCCCCTGTCTATCCTTTCAATGAGCGCTAGAGGAACAGAGAGAAGGGAGAGAAGAATCTCTGTGGGGAGCGGTGATTGACAATTATGAGTGGTTTGTGATCGCTTAGTTTTCGAGCTGCAGTGTCACACACCGGCTAACATTAAACTATTGGGAAGAGTACATTTTACTCTCCCAATAGTTCTACTTTACATTTGGCAGTCTTGGAAAGGCCTAGTGTTTTGCTGCTAAGCTGCTGTGCTGTTCTTGTTACTGTAGTTTTTGTATGTTTTATGCTGTCTGTTTCTCGATCCTAACCCTATAACATTTCAGGGTGTTTATGAGACACTGATTTTGATTTATGCTTTGAGCTTTTTGTGTTAGTTCAAGGACAGTTTCCATATCATCTTCATGGAGATTTGAAATCTCCTACCTTAAAGGAATTGTTGGAAATTATGATGCCCCATGTTGTCCAGTCTTCAACAAATATGAGGGCAAGCCTTTGGCATATTTTTAGAGGTTTCATATTCTAGATCAGTTGACTGTTCTTAATATGTAATTTGTATTAGAAATAATATTTGAAATCTAATGTAACTATCTTTATAATTTATGTATCCCAGATGAAATGTTATTTTTCCCCGTGGAATCTTTGCAAAGGTGAAGACTTCCTCTCTCTACAGCTCCAGAATCTAATCCATGATACCTGTGGATCTGTCTTCCTGATCATTACTAAACCCACAGAAGCCAAACAGAAGAAGACAGAGATACTGAAATCAACAATGTTGATTTCGGTTTTCTAATGAATTTGTAACTCTGGATGGCATAAACATGTGTGTATAAATGCATTAATTTGGGGCTAGAGCACAGTTGTGATTTTGTGGTCAGAGATCCTCCTTTTCCTTGTGTTATATGATTTCTCACTAAGGAAATCATACTTATTTTCTAAGGAATTGTTACCTCGCTAATTTTGGCTTAACTGAAAACTGCTGAAGGAGAGAAATGTGTTGCAGCAAACACTAACAAAATGATGTAACATGTTTTACCTGCAGCAGTGAAAAATCTCTTCTTGCCCACAAATGGCAGGCTACTATAGTGATTACATGGCTAGCTACAAATTGCTGTTAATCACTGGCATTAGCGATTTGTAGTAGTGATTAATTATTGCTACAAAATTGCCAGTGTGACATGGCCTTTAACCCCTTCATGACTGAGCTAGTTTTCAGGTTCTGTTCATAAATGACTGACACATTTTTTACATTTTTGCTGTGTGATTCTTCCACAGCAGTAATATATTTTCTTACTAAATGTACCCACACATATTATATATAGTTTTTTAGAGGACAGATAGGGCTATATAATTATATCACATATGTGTACCTAGCCCCTCACTTAGGTTTGAATAAAATAAAAAAATTAGGAAAAAAACTAGAAGAAAACACTTTTTTCACAAGTTTTGATTATTATTTTTTTTTTTTGAATTTTTTTATATTAATTATAGTATAAAAAATATATTTATATATAATTTATATTTTCCTAATTTTGTTTTACACTTTATTTTAATTTTTTTACACTTTGTAAAAAAAATAAAAATTAAAAAAAAAAACTTTTTTTTTTCTTGTCAGTTTATATCAAGCAATCACTATGACAGCTTGATAAATTAACTTTTTTATTTTATTTTTGGCTATTAGGCTGATCCAAACTTAGGAACAGCTAATAATAACCTTAGAGACTGATCCTGACTTCAGTCAGATTCAGATCTCACTAAAAGCTCTTTGATCGTGCCTAGACGATCAGAACTGATACATTTCACTCAAAATATATACATTGTATCTTTTGAGTGAAATGTATCTAAACATCGGGCTCTCGAGCTGTCAAAACAAATAGCAGAGAGGTGAGGTGAGTCACTGCTGCCTCTCTGCTATTTTGAGCTGTCAAATACGGGATCGCAAATTGTGGTCCTCTATTTGCATGTAACGGCTTCATTCTTTCATTAATGAAAGGAAGAAGCTTTTACAAAAAGCTTAATTATTTCATTAATTAATGCCTCAATACTGAGACATTAATGAATGACTGTTAAATGCTGAGAATCAGCAAATACCGGCATTACAAAGCCTGATATAACTCGTCACGTACAGTGTATGTGGCCAGTCATATAGGCACAAAGTGACAGGACGTACACTGTACGTCTCCCGTCACGAAGGGGTTAATACCTCCAAAAGCTTCCACTCTGTTCTCTCTTCTTAGTATATAGCTGTTATATCTGGTTGCCAATTAAAGTGTCTCTGATTTAAAAAAACATTTTATATAATATCCTCACCCTGCTGTGATGGACCTGTTGGATATGATAGAATATTTTAGGCCATTTCAAACATAATTTAAAAGTAATAAAACACATATGAGGAACTCCTATGTATTCACAAATGTTTGCTACTTATGTTAAAATTGGTCTTTGTTATTGAATAGAGCCCAGTTGGTTTCAGCAATGTGCACTCAATATCTGGTTTTGACACCCATGTGAACATACTTTGAATTAAATAGGAGTTTTGAAGTTACTTCACCAGATATGTAAGTTGCCAAGATGTATAAGTGCAAAGCTGATCTCTCTGCAATATAACTCAGACATACATAGTTAAAAAATGCATCCAAGCTTTGACTGCACTTAAATTATGTAGAACAGGTTTCATACTTGATTCTTGCACTGGTTATTGGCAAGGGATCTGTGAACATTATGTGCTTGCTTAAAAGTGATGTGACTTTTTATAAGCAGAAGCATATCAGGGATTGCACTTTTAATGCATTCTCAAAATCTGGAAGTGAATATAAACAAGAGTGACAGCATGCCAATAGCTGGCAAGAGCAGTGTAGTTTAAAACAGCTTTGCATTTTGCAATATAAAAATAACTACTAGAATAATCATCAAAAATGTTAGTTGAAAGGCCGAGCGTCAGTTCCCTCCAAGGCGGTGGAGACTCCAGCTTGGATGCATCTGTAGTGATGTTTTATTGATTAGTCTCTGGCCTTTAGGCACTTTAGCTAAAGCCCCTGGAAAAATCTTGCTTTCCTTCATTACCATTGGAAGCGATTGATCGGTGACTGCAATAAGAACTTGGCAGGCTTACTTGTGATGTTTTCATGATAACAAGGAGAGCATCTTGAATTGAATAGTGTAGAGAGGGAAATGACTTGTTACGGTTGCATAACCAGAGTTGGCACTGCAAGTATGTGCCAAGCTTCATGCAGTGCTAAATGCCAATTCTGCAAATAGGACATACAGGTGTTATACTGCAGGGCATTGGCAATCCCATATTGTAATATAATGTATGCATACAACATTCTGCAGCACAGTCTGTATCTGGAGTCATACCGATCAACCACTGATGATAGAAAAAAATTTAGATGAAAGTTTGTTGAACTTTTTCATACCTAGAAACCACACAAATTAACACACACCTGGCCTATGTCCTTCCTAATACAGCTTTCTCTCATAAAGGAATACAATTATTAAAGTATACAATGTGTTATACTTTAATTTTTTTTAAATGGAAGGTGAAAACACATGGCCAGGGTTAACTGCTTATTTATATCTAGGGTAGCTGTGTAAATGACTTTACTTCCACTTATCCCAGCTCCCCTATGCTCTGGCTTATGGTCTGTCCCTCTGTGTCCTCACATATAATGCTTTGCATGTGATGATGTCAGTGGGTCTCCAACTGCTGCAGCATAGGGGAAAGGAGCCTGCAGGAGCAGGGATCAGGTAAATAAATGTCCTTAACAATGGTACCCTAAACATATACGAGCAGTTAGCCCTTGCAGTGCGAGGATAACACCACTGTGAGGGGAGTTTTTTTCTCTTGAGAGAGGCTTTAAGCAATATTATAGTATATTTTATGAAATTTCTTCATAAAAACGTTGTGGCTTTAACAACATCTAAAATCCTAGAAGGATGGAAGTCTTTTCTTCAGTTCTGTTGTTATGAAGGCTAGTCTTTTTTCTTCAATTTCCCTTCAATCAAAACTCTTCTCTGGACATTTCTATTTTAGGCTTTCCCATCAATTATAGTGATGGGCTGAACACCCATGTGTTCGGTTTGAATTCAAACTTTCGAACATGGGAAAAGTTTGATTTTGAACTCGAACTGAATGCAAGTCTATGGGGGTAGAACTTTGAAAACCAAATTTCCCCATTTTGAAGCCTTATATGCAATTTATTTGCCATAAAAAGTTTATGGGAATTCGGGCACTGCCCTTCATGAATCAATATAAAAAACCTTTTAAAAAATACCGTTTTGAAAGGAGCAGTGGTTATAACATCACTTAAAGCAGGGAGCCCATTAGGTCGATCGCAAACTACCAGTTGATCGCAAATCAAACACTAGTAGATCGCGATCGGCTGTGTCCTGTCATCCCATCGTGGGGCTTCTCCTCTGGATCCCTGCTGCTCTCCCCATCTGTATGCAGCGGGGATCCGAGAAGAAGTGAAGGAAGTGCTGCAGTTGGCGGCGAGAGGCGGGGGAGGTAGTCGCTGTCACAGCAGCATGGCCGAGCGGTGAGGAGAGAGAGAGAAAAAAAATTCTGCCCTTTCTATTTTAAAAGGGAAATATCAGGGTGCTGTTTAGGCCCCTGATATTTCCCCAAAGCCCCCCCAACAGTAAAAAAATAAATAAAAAATAAATAAAAATAATTGAAATTAAATAAAAATAATAAACAAGAAATAATACAAAACAAAAAAAATATCCTGGAGGCGGGGTGCTGGGTGACGTCACACACCTGTTGGGGGGTATGTTTTTTTTCTTGCTTCAGGCGCAAAAGGAGCTGGCTAAGACACTGCTCCCACTGTGCTTGTGCGGCTGCCGGCTGAATGTGTCAGACGCCGCAGATGGGAAGAGGCGGGACACCTCTCCCCGTGCGCAACGCCGGGCCACATTCACCAATACGAGCACCACGGGAGGACAGGGTGCCGGCGCACTAGAGGAGACATAGGAAGCTGCTGTAGTGGATGTAAGAAAAGACAGACAGGGGAGAGACAGCAGAGAAAGTAAGAGAAGAGACAGCAGAGAGAGAGAAGAGACAGCAGATAGAAACAGGGGAGAGAGCGAGGAGAGAGAAGAGACAGCCAAGTTAGAGGGCCGGTTTGCACCACAAAGTCTGCGTTCCAGAGTGTTTGGCCTCTAAAATGCAAGACGGCCGGCTCCCTCCGTTCAGGGGCGAGAGAAGGCGTGGGGTTGTATTGAAGTCAATGGCACCGCAGCCACGCCCCCCGCCCACAGTGTGATCGCCTGCACGCGGAATGCAGGCACATTAGTGCCTGCGTTCCAGTCCAGTGTGATCTGAAAAAATAGTGCTTGCAGCATTTTTGCAGATCGCACTGGACCAGTTCCGGGTGCAGGCGATCACACTGCGGGCAGTGACTGCGGTGTCATTGACTTCAATGCACCACCAAACCCCCTCCCGCCCCTGAATCCAGGTGTTTTTTTCGTTGGTAGATCTCATTGAGCTCATCATTTGAAAAGTAGATCTCCAGACAAAAAGATTGTGGGCGCCCCTGACATAAAGGCTAACAGTAAAAATGGAAAATTCCTTTAAATATCGTGCCTGGGAGGTCCCCTTAAACTGCCTGTAAAGTAGCCCATCTGTACAATGTATAGAACCTGCTGCAGCAACAGTGACATTTCTAAAGACACATTTTTTTATTTTTTTTTAAAGGGTGCGGTTCCCCCTCCCAAACAATACCAGACCCTTTAGGTCTGGTAGGGATGTTAGGAGGGACACCATGTAAAAAATAAAATAAAAAAGTGTGTGTGTGGGGGAATGTGGGTTCCCAACCAGACCCTTGATCAAAGCACAGGCCTGGTAGGGCAGGAAAGGGGGGGAGGAGATTGAGTGTCCCCTCCCTGCCATACCAGGCCACATGCCCTTGGCACTGGGAGGGTGCTTTGCCAGGGTCAAACCTGGAAAAGCACCTTGTCCCCATGCCGAAGGGGACGAGGGCCTCTTCCCCACAAGCCATGGGGCGTGTTTTGTGGGGTGCGGGCAGGTGGCTTATTCACATCAGGGTACCCCTTTAATAAAAGGGCATATATCTGCAGAGATTCTGCCTGATTCTAAGTCCCTCAAATCCTTGACTGATGATCTTACCCCTGAGGAATCTATGGGGTCCATTCACTAAGCTGCTGTAGGCAGCCGAGTGAATGACCGACCTGAAGCGAAGTGAGCCGAATGCTGTTCGGCTATTCACTTCAGGCTGGTACGGCTGATTTTAGCCGTATATCGGCTGAAATCAGCCGTACATCAGGTGGTTTCGCGTGCCTTCGGGTTGGCCGAACATGCTCGGCATGTTCGGCTGACCCGAAGTGCAGAATGAGTTCGACTCAGTCGATCCAACATCTGGATCGGCTAAGCCGAACCTCCGGCAGGCTACTCGCTGCTGTTCAGTCTATTCTTATAGATGGCGATCAGCGGCATTCGGCTCGGCTGTTCTACTCGGTCCCTCTGTGGGACCGAGCAGAACAGAAAAATAGTTAAAAAAGTAGAACAAAATAAACAGAAAACGATTGTGCGGAGCTAGCAGTGACAGCTAGCTCTGCCCAACTGTTATCTATTGGCCGGCGGTGGTTCTGCTGACGTCAAAAAAAAGGAGAAAAAAAAATTTGCCATAGGAATGCATTGCTAGATTCCTATTGGCTATTTAAATTTGCAATAGCCAATAGCAAACTAGCTATTGTACCCGCCCTCTGCTGCAGTCAATCACTAGTGGGGATCTGATGGAGAACTGCAGCAGTGGGCGGGTGCAATAGCTAGTTTGCTATTGGCTATTGCAAATTGAAATAGCCAATAGGAATCTAGTAAGGCATTCCTATGGTGATTTTTTTTTTTACACCAGCCAACGGCTCCGTGTTAGAATAAAAAAGAAAAAGCAGTGTTTCTCTCCAGGGCAGCCGGGAGCGGGAGACTCCTGGAGCGCCCGGGAGAGTTAGGCTGTCTGGAGATCAGTGTCCCTGGTTAGCTGGTAACCAGGGACGCTGATCTCTCTGCAAGTGGCCGGAGCCAGCCGTAACATCACCATAACAAAAATGGATCCGCCAATATAATCCATGGTCAATCACAACGTCCTGCGTTGTCCATGATGACTCAGCAAAATAAAAAAATAAAAACAATAAATAAATTAAAAATCCAGTGCCCGCTGAACCGTCCACACGTGCCAAACTCCCGCAGCAGAATGACATTCTGACAGATGCCAGTAAAATATAGATAAATGGGCAGAGCCAGCGGTGAAATCACCACTAGCTCCACCCAACTGTTTACATGTGCCCGGCACAGCACAGTGTCTTCAAATAACCTGAGGACGCTGATCTGTCATTGAAGGACAACTGGGCGAAACCAGCTGTGATATTATGGCCGGCTCCACCCAGTTGTCTTGTAATGACAGCTCAGTGTCCTCGAGGATGCTGGGCTGTCATTGAATGACAGCAACTTGGTGGAGCCAGCTGTGCCATCATGGCTGGCTCCGCCCAGTTGTTGTCAGCTGTGGGGAGAACGGTCTGCTTTGAAGACCATTCTCCTCGCTTCAGCTGAGACTATGGGGGTGATTTACTAACCTAAACACACGCACGCACCAGGTGCGTGTGATTTTCACACAGCAAAACGTATTTATCAACCAAAAAGTCTCTAAAAGCATATTTCCACTAATGCCATATATGGAAAAATCATGCACATGATGCATATATAATGCTGCTTCACAGTTTAGACAAAAATGGTTAGCTCATGCATTTACATTCCTGCATTCATCAACGCAAGCAACACAACATAGAGCTAATTTACACAACATCACCTTGCAATTCATGCTTGGCTTTGCACAACACACCTGCTGGGTGTGTACACACTACAAAGGTGTTTAGATTCCACCCATAGATCATGCTGGGAGGGAACACACTACAGAGGTGTATACATGTTCGTGGTGTGTTTATAAGGTTAGTAAATCAACCCCTATGGCTCAGCCGAGCCGAAGCATGTGCGTTCGGCTCGGCTGAGTATTCGATTGTACCGGAGAGCTCCGGCAGGCGAGGCAAGCTGAAGGATCAGACGAAACTATGGCTAGATCCTTCGGCTCAATAGTGAATAACTTTCATAGTGTTTTTAAAAAGAGAGTACTGTTATTTCTCTATATCTGCAGTGAAGCTTCGTTAAGAGGCAGTTTAGATATAAACAACACTTCTTGGATTTCTTCTTTAAGCAATAAAAATATAGTATGTAGCTGACAGCTGTTGTCTTAAATAGCTATGAATATATACAATTATTACTGCAAATTATTTTACCATGAATGTATTATACTCCTGTTTTAGTTATGCTCTAGGTAGGCATTGTGCTCTAAATAGTGCAGTAATCAAATCATGGTAATGATGTCATCATCAGTTTCTAATACCAACTATGTCTTTATCTATTAACACTGAAGACCACTATTAACAACTGCTACTTCTGGCTCAAAACCAACATATAAAAGAATCCACTCGTGTGTGTCGGTTATTAGCTTTTTATAGCTGTAACATATTCATAAGGAAGATGTTTATCAAATTTTCAAATTCCATATTGTAGAATTGGTTTTCATATACCCATTTAAAACAACAAGAAAATATTTCAGCAGTAGAACAGTTCAAGAATAAGTTACTATTTTATCTGGAGTCATGCATTGTGGGATTTTTTGTATTGAAAGCACTTTAAAATTGGGTAGAAATAGAAAGAAATTTTGCTGACCACTTACACTGATTTTTCCCATCCCTGCCAGAATTAATAAACATCAAACACATTAATGGAACACAGAAAGTGTTTAAAAGCTCCATTTACCAGTTGGCTGCCTCCATTACGAAGTTTAATATCCAGGTGTCATAGAAAAACCCTCCCTCCACATGTGTCTATCTTAATGAAAGTCTTGAATTAGTTGGGTGCTTGTTTCAGTCCTCCTGTGCCTGTCGTAGACTCCTAAACAGATTATGATCTGCATTGTTCAATCAGAGTTCATCTAGACTGTTTACAGCTCACTGCCAAGCTCTCCTGTAAATCAGGATTTCTCTAGGTCTTAAATGTAGCTCTAAACCAAAATCTATATTTTTAACACTTTCTATTTTTCCACTCTCCTTACGCCAGTGTTATTTAATACAGCTTATACAGTAATCATATTAAAATCCATTTAAGATTTCTCACTTATACAATTAAATTTTCATTACTTTACATGTACTCCTAATGGCTATGTCCAATCAAAACTGACATGTAATTTTTGTTAGTTACAGGTATAAAGTCACACAGGAATCTTATTCCTTGATAATTAAATTCACTTGTTAGAACTCCTACTTACCCCCCTTTCCCTCAGCAGCTTTTAAAATGGTTTCTTAACCCCTTCGTGACTGACGACGTACAGTGTACGTCGCCAGCATAGGGGCTGTTTAAACAGACTCCCGGTGACTTTTGCCACCGGGACTTGTTTATACTTGTAGAGCCGACTGCTGATTGCATCACTTCCGGTCCCTGGGCTGTCAGTTCTGGGCTCCTGGAGCCCAGCTATAAGCGATTGAAGTGCGATCTGCACTTCAATAGCTTATTTACAGTGTAAAGGTGACACTGGGGGTCTTTTGGACCCCCAGCATCACCTTAAAGAGTACCTGTCACCACCATCTGCTATCACATGGGGGGGCTTGTAAGCCCCCCCCATGTGATAGCAAGCATCGTGTTCTGGTGCTGTGTTTTGGGACATCTTGTTCTGGTGCTACCATGAACAACCATCCTGAAAAGTAAAAATTCTGTTACATTGCTTCCATGCCTGACCAGTCCTAAATCAGAGGTAAGTAAAGCAACACAAAAAAATCTGTTAGCAACAGGTATGACGGTTTTCTTCCCACTACCTTCATTTTTCTCCCTTTTTAACGCAAATCTGTAAGATCATAAAGAATGCTAGTTTATTGAAAATTAAAAATGAGCCTTGACTAGCATCCCTTCTTTTGCACAAAAATAATTTTCATTAAAGTGAATCTTGCAGCTAAAAGGTAAGGTCCACTTTTTAATTGCTCAGTGTGAGAGATGCACCCAGTCGGAACCCACTGTAAGTCAATCACACATGACTATATGCAGTTCTAAATTGAGTGAGCCATCATAAGGATATGGATTTCCCAGCTCGCGGGACAACAATCTCAGGCCAGAAGACTGACAGCATTCATCACTAGGGTTGGTTAACTCTGCAATTACCCTTTACAGACTAAACATCAGCTGTTTTTAATGGAAAACACAAACCAATCTCAGCAAGTGCTGTGACAATTCAATAAAGTTAAACAAAGCCTACGATACCACTGTCCTCTCAGACAGGAATATGACATGATTCACTATACAGTAGCACTCTTCACAGAGATAAGGATACTTTGAGTTCTTATTTAGAGCGTAGAGATAACCTTAACGATTTTTAAGATCGTCTTTTAATAAAAGAAATGGTGCAGTCAAATATACAGAAAAAGTTATCAATAGAGACAAAATATATAACAATAGTAAAATAAAAAGGAAAAAAAAGAGAGTACTTAACAGTCCTGGGTTCATGAGTTCTGACAGAGCCCAGTTCAAAAAACAAAACATGGATCTGAATGGTTCTTCTCCAAGCAAGGCTCGCACAGATTATTTGCTGATGTTAAAGGGAACTCTTCTGGGATGTGATGAATTTCTTGATGTTGCTGGAGTCCCTCTTCTTGATGTTAAAACAAGAGCCTCCTTAGCTGCCTCTGCAGCATCTTTTTGTCAGCCCTCTAGGGGGTGTCATGGAGTCAGCCCATAAGGCAGGGCTAGGGAGCGGGAGGGCTAAGCCTTTAGGATGTTCTCCTCTACTCCTCTCATAGTTACATAGTTACATAGTATTTGAGGTTGAATAAAGACATTAGTCCATCAAGTCCAACCTATTAGGATCTCATTCTAGGAGTAACTGTACACCTGTATAATGCGGTCCCTTAAGAAATCGTCCACAAGTTTCTTGAACAATTCCACATTATTAATTTTATTCCACCCTTACTATTTATTTATTTATTTTTAATGTATATTAGGGATTATATAAGATTAATTATTTAACTGTAGCTTTATTATCTCAAACTGTTAAATTCATAACTAGGAATACAATTGAATATTCATATACAATACTGTTATGAAATGAGCTTTACATTAAGACTAAACTTGGCTTATATATGGGTTTGTCCAGGAGGATGAATATGGCTTGTTAGGCCTCTGGCCATTATAACCTGTCCAGTCATGGTATGCATGTTTTTGTCTTGACAAGATACAGCTATTTGTGCAATTAGTTTTACAATGTCCCTGTGCAATTCCAAGTTATGGAATTGGGTTGATGATGGAATGTTCAGTTAATGGCCTAGGGTGAATAAAAGATCACCTGGGTCATTATCCTTACCAGGTCCTCTTGTGGGGTCCTCAACCTGTCAAGTGCTAATTTATTAGGGCATTTAGCTGAGCTGGGCAAAACCATTACCATGGCATTAGCGAATTACGACCCAGATCATAAAAGAGTAATTTAAGCTGATCCACACCAGGTCTGGATAAACTCTGGAAAATAAATAGGTTTTAGTGCTTCACTAAATACTATCAAGATTACAGGCCCACATTAGCAGATATTGTTACTAGAATCTGAAGATGCCTGGCAAATTGAGTGCAGTCTCAGGTCACTAAAACTGAATGGAAGGCTGCATTTGTTCTACGAGAATTTCATATTAATATTGATAGGCTCAAACCTCATTATCAGGCAGGAGAATTATATCACCCCATGCACCACGGAAGCCGGAGGAGTAATAAGTATATTAGCTGTTTTTTAGACGGAAGGGAATCACTTAATAATCCTACCTTGCATGCTTTAAGCGCTCTAAATTTACAAATTAGTAACTGGTAAGACTGAGGTGGCTATATTGTGGCTATATTGCCTGTTAATAGGTAGACACCAATTTGTTTTATAAATAATGAATACATTTCACACATATATTGACCATATGTCAGCTTCATCACGTTTATTCTGATGAACTTCAGAATTGATAATAAACACTAACCATAAATATAGATTGATAAGAGAGATTTCCCAAATTGTTGTGAGAAGGGGCTACCAGAGTATGTGTGTGTTTGGTGCAAAGGGGGGATGCTAGCAGTGGTAAGAGGGTGGCATAGTCCTAGTTGGTGGTAAGAGCTGGAGGGACTGTGCTGGTTGAGTGGTGAGAGTGGGGGTGGCTGCCAGTGTGGTAAAAGAGTAGGGGTGAGCTAGCAGTGGAGAGTGGGTCAGCAATGGTAGGGGGACTTTGTGGCAGAGTTGGTGATTTTGTTATGAGCAAGGTTGGGGGAAACTACTGAAATGGTGAGAGCTGGGGGGGCCTGTGCTGACAGAGTGGGGAGACTCGGGTGGGTGATGAAAACTGGGGAGGCTGTGCAAGCAGAGTGGAGGGTTCTGGTGGGGTAATGAGAGCTAGGGGGGCTGTGCTGGCAGATGACAGGGCTTTTTGTACATTAATAAGAGCACTAACCTCTCAGTGGAAGTGCTGCAATTCTCCTAAGCACAATACCCATGAAATTATGCTGATACTGCTACTTGTCTTCCCCAAAATGGTGGTGGTAATGTGCACATGTGCAGTAGCAATACAATGTTGGAAAATATCTGCTGCACCAAACATGCATGAAATCTAGCCACAATTTATGAGTAGACAGAACATTGTGATATGCACATTCATGGACATGATGCCATGGTTGAATAGACATGGGGTACATAAGAAGGCATGAGGTACTCAAAAGTGAGTGCATGCTAACAGTGCAATTTTGGGTGGACCAGTAGTGTTATTCAGTGCATGTCACAGTGCCTTCTGCTTTCATCATAGTGCCCGCTACTGTGCATGCGTATGGGTTGAGGGAACAATATGGCAGTGTTGGACATACATTACTGCCCATCTTAATGACACAACCACACTCTTTATTAGACAGAAACGAGACAGAACCAAGACGCCATCTTGGAGAAGTCTAAAAGGATAAAGATAATCTTCAATAATTGAATTTTCTAATTACAATTTTTTACTTCAACTACCCAAACAATATTTATTTTTAAGCAACTAATCTAATCTTATCCTACTTTATCAATATGAAGCTAGAACCTGCATTTCAACATGATACTAAGCTGGAAACAAAAACACAACTTTAATTCCTGTAATCTTCTTTTACTACAAAAATATTCA